>NW_004567129.1:9065133-9086254 GCF_000260355.1 Condylura cristata | reverse complement strand
CCCAATCAGTTTCTCACTTGATTCCTGAGCTCAGGAGTGAGGGGGGAAGAGTTCAAATAAAGTCTGAGATCTCACAAAGCAAAAGCTTTGGAGTAGGATCCAAGATGCGCTCGAGGGCCCCACACCTTCCCTCACATGTCACTTGCAGAGGCTGGCAGGGCAAGAGAGGTGTCTCGAATTGCTGCTTCTTGAATTGATCTGTTAAACACCCAGTTAGTGGGACACTTGGCTGACTCTGGAGAGTTGGCACAGGGAAACAGGGGGAACTGTTCCCCAGAGGAAAGCCTAGAATTTGTCCAAGCAGCTGAGTCTCTACTCCCCTCTTTCAGATGAACCACGCCCAGTCTGGAACCCTAAGAACCTCATGCTCATTTTCTCTGAGGAACTTCCTCTTCTTTCCAGCTGGATTTCAGGAGTGGCAGTTTTCAACATTGTCTGTGTTTGACCATATCAGGCTAAGTTCTCCTAGTTTCACTGATTTTATAGGAAAAGAATCGGTTTCTAGCTTCATCTCTGGAATAGAGAGCATATTGCTAAAAGGATGCAACCCTGGCAGAGGAGGAGCTGGGGTGAGAGCAGCATGTTCCTTCCTTTCTTTCTCTTTTTAGAATTTTATTTATTTATTTATTTATTTTAAAGATTTATTTATTTATGCATATAAGAACTGGGGTATAGGCCAGAGGTGGGGTGGGGTGCTGGTGAGAAGATTCACCAGAGACAGAGTGGGGAGCAAAACCAGCAGATCCACAGAAATACACTGCTGAGGGGCGCAGTGGGCAAGACAGGAGCAGTCTGCCACGCCATGTGGCTCAGCTCTCTGGCTGGGGGATCAAACTCCTGCCAGGATCAAACTCATGCCTTCGTGGCTGGTGACAGCTTAACAGAGCTGAGATTTAACCCCTGTGCCACCAGGGAGGCCCACCTCCTGTTTCTCATTGGTCCCTGAGGCTGCTGTGGCCAAGGACGTGTGCAGAGCCAAGCAGTTCCCACAGAGCAGGAGACTACTCCTGGGGCTTCTCCAGTGAGGGGGGCCTGCTCCTGCAACACCAAGTTTCTCTGAGGACACCGAAGGCTGCAGTTCTTGTCGATCAGTGCTTTCACTCTGCATTCAGAGCCACCAGCCCTGGGAACCCCACTGCCTCCAGTGCACACTTATTTTAAGTCAGATCCCATCTGAGGCGAGAGGAGAAGCAAAAGAACTCTCAAATTTGAGCAATTAAAACCAACCCAACTTAAAAATAAATCAAGTTTTTTCTATTCCCCTTTGCCCTTATTTAATCTGTTATAATTGCTGGTTGTCCTCACAAGCAGAATATCCTCACAGCTGTTTATAAATAGCTAGTTCATAGTTTCATTATATTACTTTCCTTCTTAGTACTCAAAAGTCTGGGTCTCCTCTTGGGTTTCAGAAATACTCTGGATGTGCTCAGTAGACTTAAGCTCTTTGCTGCAAACATTTTCACTGCATAACTAATTGGCCATAAAGTAAATTTTCAGTGAAAGAGAAAATAAGTGACACTTTAGTTTCAACTGACACAGTGCTCCCATTTTTATTTGCTTAAAACACAGCAGTAAAACTTACAGCAAGTGTGAAATAAGAGTTATAAAACCAGAGAGCATACTATACTAGAGAATGATAACATACCTGTTTGTAAATCCTTCATCCAAGTTATGGAATCCCAGTATTTGGAAACTGATTTTTGAAAAAAAAAAGGCGGGGTGTGGGGGGCTCCCTGGCGACACAACAGGTTAAAGCACAGCACTGCAAGCTAGCTGCAGCGGCCTCGGTGCAAGCTTGATCGCCACCCCATCCTCCATGGCGCGGCAGACCTCTCCTGTCTCACCAGCTGCTCCTCTCATCAGTGTACTTCATCAATTTGCCTGTTCTGCTCCCAACTCTGTCTCTGGTGAATCCTCTCACCACCCCTGTGCTTCTGGCCTGTACCCCAGAAGCAGAAACAAACAAATATTTTTAAATGATTTCATTCTGTTCCTTTAAATTTGTCTCTCTTTTATTTTTGTATGATTTTATCTTTTCTAACTGCAAAATTTCCTGACGGTCAATTAATTATGCAGTGAAAATATTTGCAAGGATTTGTGGCAAAAAAAAAAAATTGGCAAAGAATTTATTAAGAAACTATCTGGAACCTAATCTGGAGGCAAAATCCATCTCCCCTGGATGGGAGGCCCACTGAAGTATCCAAGCCCCACCCCCTCCTTCCTATTTAGAGCTGCATAAAACAATTGCTTTGAATACCTTTTTATACCCAAGGCCTGAGGGCAGGAGCTGGGCTTACCTCCCTAGCCCACCCCACCCCCCAATGATTTCAGTTTAACTTCTCCTAAGGCCAGAGTCCTTTTCTTTCAGAGTGGGTTGAAGCCTGGAGCTCCCACCCTCACTTCTGCCCAGCAATTTGGGAATCACTTAGCCTTTTAAAGGGCCAAAACGTTTCCTTAAAAACAGTAACTGCAACATATTCAGGGTAGCCTCTCTGTACAGGTAATTGTGTCACTGATTGGTCTATTGCTAGTCACACACTCCTGACACCTGTCATTCTCAGGCTCCTAGGGAGGCAATGATCAGCATGTGGAATTCCAGCAATTCCTGCCAGAGGGCTGCTCTCCCAGCTCTCATAATTACCAACTGTGTGAGCTGGGGTATTTGCTCCTAGTATCTCTGTGGCTCGGAATGCCATTCTGTAAAAGGACCCTAGACAAGCCTAAGGGGAAAAGGTGCAAGTGCCCCTGAGAGAAGCAGCAGAGGCAAGTCAGTCAGAGCTTGCTATAGCAAGGGAGACAGCCACTGCCACTTGCTTCTGGCAGTCAGAGCTGGCAAGGCGATGGAGACATTTATAGCAAAAGAAGAGAAGGCTTCAGGCTTCAGGTGGACTTTGATTGGAGGTAACGGACAGGTGGGGTTGGGGGGACAGGAACTGGGTTAACAGGATCGGGGCATATCTTGGATTGTTTTTGGAGGTCATATCTGGCTTTCTCTGGGAGATCCAAAGTTGGAAGCGGGGTACCTGGTGGTAACCAATCAAGTCCTGACTCTTCTGGGCCAGCAGTGGTGGATGGTGCCTGTCATATCTGGACTGGCCATGGTCTGTTTGCTTATTCTGAAGTTCACTCCCTACCTTCTGATTGCTCTTGCCATAATTAATCAAAATATAGCTTTAAGAGGGAGAGACAGAGAGCCTGGCACATGGCAAATACTCAAAACCAAGTTCATCACGATGTTTGCCATTTATCACTTTTCCAGCTCTGAAATGGCTCCAGTTTAAAAAAAAAAGGGGGGGGTAGGGTGGGGTGGGAGTTGTATCTCTCTAGATAGCAGACTTTAAGAATTCATCCCAACAAGGAAATGTCTTTCTGCAGACTTGTGCTTTTCTATCTTTATCAAGTTTTAAACATGGGTGATTGAAATCTTGAACAAACCCAGATTCTCAATAATGATTATATTCATCTTCTTTCCTCATCTTTTTTTTCACCATCATTAAATAGAATCCAAAAAAGTACCCAAGGTGGAGAGAAGCTTTTAGACCCCGACAGGTTCCACCCTTTCTGTGCAACCCAGATAATTTCCTCAACTTGTCTAGCCTCAGTTTCCTCATCTTAAATGGGGAAATAACGCCTTACCCATAGGCTTATCTAATCGAAATACCACCAGATATTATCCTCACTGAAGTTTACTTGATTCTACTTCCTTAATTCCCTCAACTGTAAAATGTCACTTAAATTAATAGCTATTTCAAAGTTTATTATAAGAATTAGACTGGGTAATATATACCAAAGTCATGGCCAGTGCATGGTACCTATGAAATATTTAAGAAATATTAGCTATTTATTATTAACAGTTCACCTCTATAACCCTATGTGGAAATACATTTAGCAACTAAATAAAGCAGTAAAAGAAAAATGCTGTGGAGTGGAACCAGGGATGATTATGTCCTGGGGATACATCGCAAATTCTGGAGACATTTTTGGGGGGCGGGGGTTCATATTTGGAGAGTGTGCTGTTTCGATGTAGTGGATGGAAGCCTCTACTAAACAGCTTGCCATAAACACACATAATACATCCACACTACCCCCAGTAAAGGAGGCCCAGATCCCAGGGTCAGCAGTGCTGATGTTGAGAAGGCCTACTGCAACTCAGAGATGGCTCCCAACACCAGCAGCGTCAGTATGACCAGGAGCTAGTTGAGATGCCAATTTCCAGGGAGTATTCAGAACCCCTGAATCAGACTATATGGGGAGTGGAGACCAGGTTTGTAACTGTGACATTCATAGAAAGGGATTTCCTGGTTCCTTGCCCCACCTGCAGAAGGGTAGAGCTGAGGAGGAAGAGGAAAGAAATGCAGAACGAAGACTGGGAGGAGGCATGTGGAGCAGAAAGGCATGTGATGATGCTATACTTACTTCTAGGCTTTGGACTTAACACCAGGGATGTGGGGACACAGCAGGACACAACTGAAGCAAACATGGGTAAGAAACCCGTAAGGCTGACAATGGTAGCTTTTATCTTGATTCCAACTTTGATTTTGCTCTTTTCCTTCTAGACTTAATTGGTCCCTTCTGCTACTTCCCTCTGGGTTCCTAACAGAAGCTGTCTTAGACTTGTGACAAGTTTTCAGGTCTCAGTGTTTCCACTTCAGCCCAGCCCTGCTTGGCTGGGTCTTTATCTAAGAGGGGATGGGTAACTTTGGGTGTTTCATGGGGAAAACAAGTCTATATTCTTTTTCTTCTCTCTATTGCACATGAATTGTATTCAAGTTCTTTTCTATTGAAGGTCTTATGCACTAAGAGTATGTTTGTCTTGATATGGAAGGTGGCAGAAGCCTTTTAGAGAGGTATGTTCGGGGGTTCCAGGATGCCCTTCATTCTGTCTGCCAATAGGACGTGCTTTCCTAAGCCTTTTGGATAAATCCAGTGCTTGTTAGAATATGCAAAGCATTGGAATAGCACATGGCATGAGACATAGACTTTTTCTCTAAACCATATGAAGCTTGTTGCTCCTCATATCCCAGATTCAATATGGCATGAACCCTAAAGGCTCGCTTCTCCTCCATCAAAGAGACTATCAAATGACTCAGTGAAGAAAATGCTTGACTTTATCAAATGCTTAGTCAAAAATGATTATCAAAGATTGCTAACTGGTGGGTTAAACATACACCCACGGGCATAAATATATATATATATTGGCAGAGATGCAGAAATTGGGGTAATTTGAGCAAGAAAGGCAATCTGTTCGATTTTAACATTGTGAAAAAAAGAATTAAAATAATTAGGTTATAGTTGAGAAACAGGGAAGTTGTTACTACTCCACAACCTGCACTATTATTTTATGCATATTTATAACCATCCACTCAGTTACTGATTCTTTACTGAGTGCTTACTATTTTCATGGACTGTTCTAAGCTGGGTATGGGAAGATAATACATCCCCCAGCTTTTCAAACAAAGGTTTGGAGTCCGTTAGGAATGCTACCATCCCTGCATGGCCTCCAAGAAAATGTTCACTGTAAATTTTGTGGTTCCCTGTGTCTTGCTGGATTAATGGCACAATTACGTTTTCTTTCTTCAGTTTGAACTGATTTTCTTATGCTTGGCTCTAAACAGATTTTGATTTTTTCAGCACAAAGACCAGTTGACTGTCACAAGGCAGAATGGGGGGAAATAATGACTCCTCCAAAGTCCTCTGTTGAAATTCAAATCCCAGGCCTGCACAAGTGCATCCCCTCCCTCAAATACATCAGATTGCAACTGTGTCTGGAGCCACTGTCTTTAATCTACACCAACCCTCATTCAATCTGACTGTCTGACCAGTGTCCTTATAAGTAAAGGAGCCCAGGAGAGGGAGACAGAGACACCCCAGCAGAAAACAGCCTTTCTGGTACCTCAATCTTGGACTTCCAGCCTCCAGAACTGTGCAACATAAATTTCTGCTGTTAAAACAGTCTGTGGCATTTTGTTAGGGCAGCCCTAGTAAATGAATACAGACCACCCTTAACTAGAACAGGTTTGAACTTGGTTGGGTGGCTTTAGGTGGAGTTGTAAATATGGTGGTCCCCAGAAAAAGAGAGATTTCAGGTTCCCTGCCCCACCCAAGGGTACCCAAGGAAGGGTAGAGCTGAGAGGAGGAGGAGATGGAGAAGAGTCTAGGAAAAGGTAGAGAAAAGAATGGAAAGCCAGAAGGAAACCTGAGAGTAGCACATGGAACAGAGAGAAATGTGAAGAAGCTGTGCTTATTTCTTGGTCCTGGGCTGGTGAAACAGACTTGGGTGAGAGACCTGTGGGGAGGTTCACATTGGCAGCATTTATCTTGATTTTGCTTTTGCTTTTTTCCTTCTAGTCTTGTATGGCCCCTTCTGCCCCTTTCCTATGGGTCCCCACCAGAAGGTGGGGCAAACTTTTGGGCCTCAGTGGACCTGCTTTGGGCCAACCCTGTTTGGCTGGACATTTATCCATGGGGGGGGGGGGTAATTTTCGGTGCTTGATATTAAACTTTTTCTTGACTTTGTTACACACTAATTGTATCAAAGTTCCTTTCCAATAAAAGTCTTATGCACTAGAGTATGATCTGTGTTGATGTGGTGGGTGGCAGAACTATTTTAGAGCAGGCAGGTTTGGGGGTTTTGGGGAGCCTCTCACCCTGCCCTGTAACAGAGTTTCTACTTCCAGCGCATTGAACATAGAAGAGCCAGCTGAGTCATTACCCGATTTTCCACTCTTTGGGGGGGGCTGATGTTCCACGCTTACGTCACAAAGATGACATAGCAGCAGTCAGAATTGGAGGTCAAGGAGCTAAAAGCCGCCTCGAATAAGCCAGCCGGAGAAAGAGAAACACCGCATAACTTCACTCCCAGGTAGGATAGTGAGAAAACCAATAGATGAACTACAGAAACCTCTGGCCTGTAAGACCTGAGAGGGAAAAAGACAGGGACAAAGGCGAGGTGACTTCCGGTGGAGACCTGGAAGCCCCAACTGCGTGAGCTCCTCAGTGCTGCAACCTTGATGATGTTATAACGCTGGGTTATTGATTTTTTTTTTTTTAAAGCGAGGGGAATTGGGGTGCACACGTACCTCGCTCTGGTGCCGGGAGGCGCGCGCTCAGCCCCTGCGCAGCCGCGTTCACGTCGACGTGTTCGCCGCAGGGCTGAGTGGCCGTAAAGCAGTTCTGCCGTAAAGTCAAGTAAAATCACCGGCTTCTGTGCCACTGGGAATTTTTGTCCACCTCGTGCTCTCCATCAGCAAAGAACACACAAAAAAAGGTTCACAGTTTTCAAGAAACGTATTGGCCATCACGTAATCATTTATTTTGGGGGTATAGGAAACGCTTGATTCTTTTATCTCCAGCTTCTGCCGGTGCAGGAAGTTTGGTACAGACGGCGTGAGGGGCACTGCTGTATCTGAAATGGGCAAGGATTGAAGTTCATGCTCGGGGAGACTGTCTTGAGGGGCTAGCTGCCTCTTTCATATGTGCCAGAGCTGGGTCATCTTTCCATTTTGGGGGGTTGTGGTGGTGGGGGAAGGTGACGGTGCTCCTAGAAGACTCTGCAAGCTTCTAGGTTGTCATTTCTGGTAGAGAATGCCACCGGAGCTAGGATGTATACAGTAGAAGAGCTGGAAAACAGCCGCTGAAAGCAGACTTGGAGCCAAACTGATAAACAAACCTGAGCCACTTTTTGTTTGTTTTTAAAGATTTATTTATTCATACAGAACTGGGTTACAAGTCAGAGATGCAGGGGCGGTGAGAGGCTTCACCAGAGACAGAGCGGGGAGCAGAACAGGTCGGCTGACGAAGTACACTGCGGAGGGGAGCAGTGGGCAGGTCAGGAGAGGTCTGCTGCCCTATGTGGGTCCGGAGCAGGGGATCAAACTGGCACTGAAGCGGCTGCCTAACCCATTGCGTGACCACGGAGGGTCGCGTTTGTTTGTTCTATGGAAAATTGCCTTCTGGCCAATTAGTTACATTGGGGGTGGTTAAGTAGGGGGTGGAGGTGTGAATTTGTGGTGAAAATGCTTCAGCAAATTTCTTGCAGCAAAGAGCTTACGTGAATATGCCAACACTGAGCTCTCTCATACTTTACTGTGCCTCTAAGTCTGGATTTGGACCTATGCTTTGGATTTATGCTTAGAAATAGCAGCTTTTTATCCTGTTATGTGCACAGCCTAACCCACTTCTTGGCAAACACTGGCATGTCAGTGCCGGAAGAACTAAAATGTTATCACCAAGTGAGTCGACTAGACGTGGTGAGAAGTAACTTGAAAGCACTGATAATGCTTTTACTCACAATCTCCTAACCTGTTTCTTCCTTTAGGTACTCCTTCCAACCCAGCATCTGTATCTCCATCTCTGTTCCGGGGTCAAGGTCACCTCTGTAGTGGAGGATGTTCTGCCTTGCCTTTGGCAGTAAGCTAGGTTTCCACCTGAAAATCTATGAAACTCTCCTATGCCACTATGTGGCTTTGTCTAGTCCAGCTTCTAATTGCAAAGTTGATCCATTTCTCTGGCATCCACTCAGTGCCTCAGTAAGTACGTGGAAATCATATTTTTGTTTATTTTTTTCAGAGTGCAACAAAAGGGAATATTTTTTATCATCTACTTTAAACTGCACTTTGTGTTTTTGTTTTCAAATGATGTTACCATCAGTGCTAGTATATAAAGATATGCAAATAGAATTTATTAATTTCCTAAAGCAGTTTTGTAATGCTAACCCAGAGAATTAGTAAACTGTTATACTCCTAGAAGATTTCCTGGAATTTGATTGTGAGCTTTCTATATTAGTAAGCTATTGTTGCATACCAAGTGTTGTTAAGTTAGTGACTTAACAACATTAACATTTTCAATGTCAGTTTGTGTGGATCAGGAATCTGAGTGTGGCTTAGCTGATTTCCTCTAGCTCAGGATGTCTCATAAGTCCGCTTTCTTCCCAAGGTTTACCTGGGACCTAAGTGCATGCCCATAGGGTGTGAATCTGTTTTTAAGTTCATTCATATGGCTCTTGGCTGGAGATGGCAGCTCTTTGCCAAGTGGGACACTATAAAGAAGGTAACAACAACAACAACAACAACAAAAATGTGTAGCAAATGACTTCCCTTGGCATGAGCTAGCAAAGAAGGAGGGAGGTTGAACACCTGAGATGAAATTACAGTCTTTGTATTTGAAGGGCCACCTTTTTCTTTTACTGTATTATGCTCATTAGAAGAAAGTTCATCATTCTAGAGGATGTTATATACATTTAAGTGCTTAAACATGAGAATATGAAGTTTTTGGGGGGCCTTTTAAAGATTGACTTATTTATGCATACAAGAACTGGGGTACAAGCCAGAGGTGCGGGGAGTGAGAGGATTCACCAGAGACAGAGTGGGGAGCAGAATAGGCAGATTGACTGAAATACACTACTGAGAGGAACAGTGGGTGAGACAGGAGAGGACTGCTGCACCATGTGGGTCAGCTCCCTGGCCAGGAATTGAACTCATGCTGCAGTGGCTGCAGATAGCTCTTTGCCAAGTGGGACACTATAAAGAAGGTAACAACAATAACAAAAAAAAGCAGTGTAGCACAGTGCTGTGCTTTAACCTGCTATGCCACCAGGGAGGGCCCTGAAGGATGTTCTTATGAACACATAGCTCTAGTGATTCCAAAGCAATATTGAATTATTTCCCTGGCCTTTTTGTTTAATTGACAAAAAAGGTATTCAGGTTAAATTATGTTTGGGAAGAATAAGAAAGAGAAGGATACAGTTGTCCCATACAAATATACAATTTAGTTTTTCTTTTAGTTTTTATCCATATACATAATATGTATGCAAATATATAGTAAATATTTTCACAAGCTTATTAACTATCTTAGGTAGTCCTTAGTGTCACAGTTTTTATACTCAGATTTGTGTTATAGATAATTATCCATATTTCTAGAGAATTTTCATAATCATTATTTTAACATTTTATCCCAAGGTCATCTGCTTTCTTAAAGTGAGGCCTTATGCTTCACTTTTATAATTAAAAGTTAACCAAAATTTTGTCATAAATGGTATGCAAAGTAGCTTTATACTTTGAAAGTATTTCTTATGTGCCATTTACCCAAACTTAGGTCATAATATATTAAAAAAAAATTGCTGAATTTTAGAATAAAAAAATGAATCAAGTGTTAATTTTTTTTTTTTGGAGGGGTTGGTTAATTGTTTCTGAAAAATTGGGAGACATTATATACCTTGCTTGATAGTTAACTTTCACAGATGGTCATTAAAGCAGTCTTATTTGCAGGAACAATATCAAGAACTTTATGAATATTTAAGAATAGCCTTTTTTTCCACAGGTCCTAACCTAATCCAAATAATATTTTAGGTGCTTTATTCAACTCACTTGTTAACTGCTGTCCTGGGAGTTCCTTTGCCTGAAATGGAAGCAGTTCTCTGAAATCACTCACATTGATTTTATGAAACCCACATTTTGGGAAAGATTTGCAATGCTGCTTTGTAATCAATGTACATTGATTGCATTTACATATTATTATAAGATTTCACTACAGTTGACTATCAGGCAGACCAATAAAGAAGATATTGATGATGGTAGGGATAAATTAGAAGTTACTGTTAATGAGGATGAGATAAAGGGGACTCTTTATTAGGTGCTGAATTCATTATTGAACAATCTCACATCATGATTTTTTTCCCATTGGAACATAATATGGTGACTCCAGAGATTCAGTGTAAGGACAACACTTGCTTGTTATTCAAACTTGTCTACAGTTTGAACACATGCAAATTATCATTAGTTATGTTAGTAATGGTTACAGTAGCAATGCTGACCATGGTTAGCTTTATTTAGTGTTTGCTCTATGCAAGCATTGGGCACTATTGATAAGAGGATAAATATTGTGGTATATTGTGTGTATCATGGCTTAGGTATTGAAAAACAATATAATAAATCCGTGAATAGTGGAGATAAGGGCATTTGAGAAAATAGGCTGATAAGAAAAATACTTTAAATTGTTTAAATCTTGAGAGAAGATTAAGATGAGCCAAGAATGTGATTGAAATTCAAAATTCCAAAAGAAGAAGTGGGTGTGTGAGATGAACTGCATAAGATAAGGACTCCTCATGTTTGTAACATCTGTTTATGAAGGTCACCTCACATGTGAACTTGGGTAGGCTTGGGGATGCCCACACAATAGTAAGACCTCTCTAGTTGTTTGTGAGGGTGCTTCTGGGAGAGGTTGGCATTGGAGATGGCAGACGCTGTGAAGTGATGGCCCCATCCCCAGTGTGTGGGAGTTCATCCAGTCCATCCAGGGCCTGGGGAAGGGGATGGAAGGTAGACAGTTCTTTTCCTCCCTGCCTGCGTGCTGAACTATGCTGTCTCATCCCATCTTTGCTGGCCCTTGGACTGGAATGGAAACCACTGGTTTCCCTCTTTCTTACCTCTGTGGACTTGTTCTGAACTATTCTCCTGGCTTCTTCCTCAGTCTCTATAATCATATTCCTTATCATTGTAGATCTGTAGGTAAGTAGGTAGGTAAATAGATGGATAAGTGAAGGGTGGATATACCGGTGGATAGATGGATGGATGGATGGATAGAAAGAAAGAATGGAAGGAAGGAAGGAAAAATAGATGGAGATTCCTCTGGAGAATCCTGGCTAAGAGAGTTGTCCTTTGTACTACACACATTCAAAGCACCAAAAAAGAAGTGCCTTAGGACATAACATGGTGACTATGAATAAGGAAGGGCGATAGGGAAATAAAGTCAAATTCTTCAAAGTGATTTTTTTTTAAAAGATTTATTTATTTGTGCATACAGAACTGGGATACAGGCCAGAGGCTCAGGGGCGGTGAGAGGCTTCACCAGAGACAGAGTGGGGAACAGAACAGGCAGATCGATGAAGTACACTGCTGAGGGGAGCAGCGGGCGGGTCAGGAGAGGTCTGCCACACCATGTGGTCCCCTCCGGGGCAGGCGGGAATCGAACTCATGTGCAAGTGGCTTTAGCTTCTTAGTGCTGTGCTTTAACCCGCTGCGCCACCAGGGAGGGCCTTTCAAAGTGATTTTTAAGAATTGAAATGATTCCATGTTGCTCCTGGGTATGTTAGAATAGGTGTGTGTGGTTGTGTGTGTGTATGTTTGTGTAACATGGACCCATGAATGCAGTGAGTCACTCTACAAAAGCAATCTGGCCTTTGGTGTAGAAGTTAGGACTGAGTGAGCACAATTAGACTGAAGAGGGACCACTGTTTACTTCCCCTCTCCCACCCGTCCTCACCATAGTCCCCCACCATAGTCCTCCCCCACCATAGTACCCCTGATCCCTCTTCTGTCACCCTCCCCTGTAAGATCTCACTGATTCTCAGAGGATTCTAAGAAGTCAGACAAAGGCAAGTGGCAACCAGAAACAGGGGTAATTTATAGGGTTTGTGAGAGTCATTCATGTATTCTTCCAGCTAAGCCCAGAAGCTTCTAGTACCCCACTTCTAAGAAGTCCTCAGGTTGCTCTCTACCTGAACCCTGCTCATATCCTGCATAGTACATGTCCAATGGTGTAGCTAATGATGTGTTTGTTACCTTACAGATTACTTGCCTACTTCTCTGGGCTGCAAATGCAGGCGTTTTGAAGAAGGGATTACATCTGTTTGGCTCAGTATCCAGCCTGGGCTCTGCACACTGCCTAGCCCATAATAAGTGAGTAAATAAATTAGAAAGGAGGTGAGCCTTTGAAGACTGGTGAAAGTCATTTTTCACCTGCATGTTTTAATTCCCTAAATGTGGTCTCACAGGCAGGTATTACTAGGACTAGTAGCCTGTTTTTTTTTTTGTTTGTTTGTTTGTTTTGTTTTAATATATCTATTTACTTTGTTCATTTTACAACAGTGTTTACTTACCCCTCCCCACCTGTCATCACCATAGCCCCCACATTCCTGCTTCCTTCTGATCCTTCTTGTCCCCCTTCTCTGTCAGATAGCTCTGGCTTATTGTTTTTTTTTTTTGTATTGTGTTTTGTATTGTAATAACAGTACACTTTCCCCCTAGGTCTTATTTGGTTCTCTTAAATTCCTCCTATCAGTGAAACTGTTTGGTAGCTTTCGTTTTCCAGCTTTATAAAGCAGTGGCTGATGCAGCATCATCTCATTTAATGATAGTATCTGGCCTGGCAGATTTTGTGGGGTGGTTCCCACAAAACTCACTGTTGAATCAGAACAAAATAATGACTATAAAACCAGAGGAAGAAAAAAAGTACTCATTGAATTCAAGACTTAGTCTTTTGTTCATTTTTATTATATTTTGCTCAATTATATTGTATGACGTATATGTTATATCATGATATATTTTTCTCTTGTTTATTGAATATAATTGCTCTCGTAAAATATTTTAAAACCATAAAGGCAGCTGTGAATTTCTGTGTCTGTACCTGTGATCAAATAAAATAACCAAAAAAATATTAATCATGTCTGATGCCCCACAGAAACTACATAAACAGCGTTTACTGCTATTATTGTTCTGATGATTTTTTGAATTGCTACCTTGCAGTATTCAAGCGCTTTTGTTTTTTAATATTATTCCCTCATGCTGTATGCTCTGACTTCTCTTAAACTTCTGAAAATGAGATCATTAATATTCAAATTACCATGAAAATCACCATGTTTGGTTTTTCTCTGCAGTGGGTTATTGATTTAAGTGACTTTAATCATCAGTCAGTGGCCATCAGAGTGACCCTGAAAAATATGAATGTTTTTTTAAGCTACCTTTTACTATTCTCTTTTGACTGTGCACCATATTTTGATGCCCATATTTTTGTGATGAATTTTCTCCCTTGGCTCCACCATGAGCGAGGGAGTCAGGCATTCTCAATGATTTGAAACTTCTTATTCAGTAACTGCATCACCAGAATGCCATTGCCCATGGTTGGTCCAGGGTGGACATGTGGTGCACTTGTCCTGGAAGTGTCCTTGCATTCTCGAAGGGACATTCTTGAAAGGTACAGTTCCCCTATTCTGCCTTGGGATATTATTTTCCACTTGGGAGTCGTGACAACCAACCTGGAATGTGGGAGGGAGGTGCCCCAGGAGAAAAAGCTGATGCCCTGAAGCAAACAGCTACTGAAAAGATAAAAGTAGTCAGGGCCTCCTGTGACTACCCCTGAAACCACTAGCTCTGGATGTCCAGGTCAGAGGGCTGTCTGTCCTAACTGAGAAGCCTCCAGTTGTGACTCACTAATTACATCCGAGACCTTCCTTGGTGATGAGGTGTCTACGCCATGTTAATTTCTCTTTGAAAAGAGTCACTTCTCAGCAAGTATTACTGAGCACCTGTTATGTGTCAAGCACCATGTTAAGCTCTAAAGATATAGTGATGACCAGGGTGTGTTCCTGCCTAATGTCTCTGTACGAGGGAAGCTTCCAGGATGCTTTGGTCAGAGCCCATCCTCCCACAACAATGGAAAAGGCTGGGAGATAGCCACTCATTTCTACTGTTCCACCTGCTGGTAGTGGAGGGATGGACCAAAGCCTACGTGAAAAAGGGATCTAAGACCTCTGGTCAAAATTGAGAAGAGGGGCATCCCTGGTGGTGATGGGTTAAAGTCTCAGTGCTATCAAACTGTTGCTTGCCACTGTGGCATGAGTTCGAATCCTGGACAGGGAGCTGACCCACGTGACACAGCAGACCTCTCCTGACCTGCCTGCTGCTCCCCTCAGCAGTGTATTTCAGTAGATCTACCTGTTCTGCTCCTCGCTCAGTCTCTGGTGACGCCTCTAACCAACCCCCCCAGCACCCCCCCAACACCTTTCATAGACCCCACTTATTGTATGCATACATAGATACATACAAATAAATCTTTAAAGAAAAAAAGAAAAGGTGAGAAGAGGACTGTCAGGCACTGACAAGGGTGGGCAAGGAGTGAGAATTTATTGATTAGCAAAAGAGCCAGGAGAAGAAGCTGGAGAGGGCCCTCTCTGGGCATGACTCTACAAAATGCCTGAGCAGGAGTCAATGCAGGTTTTATGACTGGGGGTTAAGAACAAAGGAAATAAACTTTGTTGTCTTGAGAATGCAAGAAGCGTAGACCCCAAAGTCCATTTTTCTCTGTGTTGGTCATTTACTGTTGCTAATTGTGAGCGCTGAGCTGCAGTAGGGTGATCATACAGAGCTCTGACCATGTCCTGGACACTTGAGTATCTGCAGTCCAGGCTGGCCTGGTCTAGTCTCAAGGTCTGTTGCTTTCTTCCATAGCAGCCAATTGGTAAGCTGCAAAGAGATAGCTCAGAAATGTACAGGCTGGGGAAAAATGAGTAAAACAAAAAGCAAATCACTATGGACCAAGAAAATTTATAGCAACAGGCATCAGTGCCTAGAATCAGATTTATTTAGCCTTTTGTTTATCAACCTGAACAATGGGAACAACAAATTTTGAACTTGAGGCTTGTTCTGTTTTTATCCTGAGACCATCCCTGTCTCAATATCACTAACATTTTGTAGGATGAAGCAGACATTAATCAAATAACTAATCCACATAAGATGATTTTTGAAACTAAAATAAAGACAAGTGGGTTAAGCTGTTCTGTCAGATGCTAAGTAAACTCTAATGGAGCTCACTATGGGAACTCATCTTTGCGCCATATCTGGAGAACTAGACCCAGGTTTTAAACATGACCAGAAGGAATGGGAGG
Organism: Condylura cristata; assembly: GCF_000260355.1. NCBI lineage: Eukaryota > Metazoa > Chordata > Mammalia > Eulipotyphla > Talpidae > Condylura > Condylura cristata. The sequence continues at coordinate 9,070,596 of NW_004567129.1, read as the reverse complement.
CAGTTTGGTCAGAGAACAGGACACATGGAGACACTTAGGAGCCCATAAACCATGTGATTATGGTCAGAGAGAAAGGCTGTGGGGGCCACAAAGCTAATCCACAAAATTGTTAAAATTAGGGGCCAAATAAATCCATGCACAAGAAAAAATAATTTGTGTGTTTGCTTCACTTATGATCTGCCAAAGATCATAGATGGACCAAACTATCCCAGTATATACTCTAGAGCTAATGAAAATACATCTACCTTTATTTTTGTACAGTGTAATGATACGTAGAGAAATTTCTCTTGGAATGGGAGTAGAGAAGAAACACTGCTATACGCGGAGATAGTAAGCCAGGTAGAACAAAGCTGTCTTTCTCAGCAGGTTATATTTTCCTTAAGGATGGGGACCAAATCCTTATTGGCAGTCAGTGTTGCTGCCACAACAATTAAGAGTTGTGTCCTCATTTCCAAAGCAAACTCTGCCATTTACGGTGTGATCTTTGGATAATTGTTAACCCTCTCTGTGTTTCAGCCAATCTCAAAAATAAAGATTAGAAAACTCAGGACAAGCTTCATAGGATACCTTCTCAGGAAGGAGTGTCAGAAATAAACTTAATTTTATTTACATAAACTGTCATAAAATATTAATCTTGCACATGGAACCCTGATGAATCTTTCTGCTGATGAACCCTTCTTAGGACTTAATTCTGATTAGTCCTGATGTCTGATGAATCTTTCTCAGGGTTTAATTTTTAAAGGCATAAACTAAACAACTCAGAGTGAAAAAGAAAATTGTTATAATTAGAAGGGTTATCAAGGTAGATTAAGAAAGCTGTGATATTGAATATTTATGTGTCTGTAATATTGCATGAAATAAGAACTTAGTGACAGTTACAAACACTTGGTTAATTGCAAAGAAGTGATAAGCATCAACAATGCTTTGTGACTTCTGAAGTTGTATGAAAATATCCATGATTTTTACTGGAGAAGAGATCAAGGAGAGAGTGTGTGACAATGTTCACAATGGAAGAAAATACTAAATTTAAAGGTTAATCAACATAAAGTTGTATTTTTTCCCCAGATCTCAGGGTATTGAACCCAATACAAATTGTACGTAAACATCATTCTTATTATTAACCTATCTCTCCTACTCTACAGGCACTCAGAGTGTGAAAAAGTCAGTTTGTTTCCTGCTTTGCTGTTAAAATTATGTTGAGAAAGGATTGTTTCTCATCTGCTTGATGGGTGACCTGGAGCAGAGACCCAATTCTCGATTCTCTCGTCCTCTCCTAGCTAATGAAGACCATCTTCCACCAAGCCTTCAAGGACTGCTTGGTGTCATAGAGCCCCACAAACAGAGGCAGCCCTGTCCCGTGGGCATCGCGGCAGCCAGGTGTCGGAGATCATGCTGTCCCACCAGTGGGTCATCTCTGCCTGCATCTAGGCAAAGACAACATGCTCACTGTAGAGGGGAGGCAGCTCAAGTGTTCGTCTTTGACACAGGTGAGTGGCCGTGGATGCATTTAGAATGCCCATCTACAGCCCTCCCTAGTGGCACAACGTGCTAGGACTCAGCACTATAATTGGCCGCAGCCACCTCCATGTGAGTTCGATCCCTGGACCTAGAGGTGATTTGTGTGGCAGACCTCTCCTGACCCGCCCGCTGCTCCCCTCAGCAGTGTACTTCGTCGATCTGCCTGTCTTGCTCCCCACTCTGTCTTTGGTGCAGCCTCTCACTGCCCTTGTACCCCAGCTCTGTATGCATAAATAAATACATCTTTTTAAAAATGCTCACTTGAGCATGGGGAGAAAGGGGCAAGGGGAAAGTAGGACATTAATAGGACATGCAGGTGCAAGGAGCTGTCTTGTGCAGCCATGCATCACTGCATGGCAGGAATATGGGTCTGTAGGAGATGTTACTGGGGTGTGCACATCATAGTGTAATATACAAATTCAAATACCAGAGCCCAGAATACATCTAGGCTGTGCCATCTGGTCCAAGAGGACCACATTGTATTGTTGATCAGCATGTTCAGTGACCATAGCTGTGAATGGGGGGACAGGGACCTGTCTGCAGACAAGGATAGTAGGGCCTCATGGTTTGAGCCCAGCATCAGAACACTGCCACTTGCTGCTACCTAATACTTAACCTCCTGGGTCTCAGTTTTCATGGTTGTATAGTGGGGATGTTGATAGTGCCCCCTGCATGAGGTCGAGATCAAATTCAATGACTTTATGCATCTAAGGTGTCTAGTAACAACAGAATAATAGTGGCTATTATTTTCCACCTCATTCACCTTGTAGAGATATATCTCTGCTTGGCACAGAAAACAAACAGTAATTTCCTAAAGACTTTAAATGGGTGTCCTAAATGGAAGGAAGTTCAATACTGGAGTTAGTGAATGTTAGCCCCGGAGCTCTGTTCTGTGGAGCAGCTGAGAAGACCGATGTTGGTGCATATTGCCTTGCTTTAAACCCGGATTTCCTCATGATATTCTGTGATGAAATTAGGAAAGTCACTAGCCTTCCCCTACATCACTGCTAAATGGTGAAAATAGCAGCAGGGATCTCAGAAGGGTTTTTGTTATAATTAAATCTCCATGTACCCTTTTTCGCACAGGGCTTGCAACATATCTGTTCACAGTCCACAGTCTCTGTTGTAAGCACTTTGCCGTCATTGTCCCATTGACTCTCCATTCACCCCAGGAGGCAGGCTTTCACCTCACCCCCATGTTCCTGCTGGAGAAACTGAGATCTGGTTTGGTTTTCCAGCTAGTGGCAGAGCCTTGCTTGCACCAGGCACTAAGCAGTCGCTGTCCTTCCCCCGCTGGGTTGCAGGGCTCTCACTAGCGGCTAGGGGATGTGGAAGATGTCATGACAAAGAGATTGGGAGAAGACTTTTAAAGAGGTTTGGAGCTTGAAAGAGGAAGGAAATAAATTGTCCTTGTGTTTTCAGCTGACGAGATGGAAGTCCAGGCTTAGATTTGTACTCACTGGAAGGAGAGGGTGAAATGGAGATTCAAATGTAGTCCTGTCAGACTTTGGATTCCACGACACCTTATCATCCCTATTACTCCCTCCCTCGCGCTCTCTCTCTCTCTCTCTCTTCCTCTCTCTCTCTCTCTCTCTCTCTCTCTCTCACACACACACACACACACACACACACCCTAAGGATTGATCTAGTACCTTTATAGTAAGACATACCTAGTACCTATCCTGTGAGGTAACGAGATGGCAGGGGATAGACTTTTTTTTGCAAGTGATCCATCTTATTTCTGCTAGGTCAACAAAACATACTGTGTTGTTTAGAGAAACTAAATCAGGCTGTCTAAGCCCCTACAAATATTCTCTTGATTTATGAGAAAATAATCAATAAATGTGTGTTGATTTAGATGAGTAGCACTGTGAAATGTATGCACAGCACAGCTCCCCTTTCAGATTGCATATCGGTGTTCGCTTTAGAGGTGACTTCTGTATAAAGCAGTCAAGATAATAGTAAAGTTAGTAATTGTACTGAGAAAGCCAAATCACATAGCTGCTTAGTGAGTGTTTGCCCTGTGCTAGCCATTATACTGAACTTTCTATTTATTATGCTATTTACTTTTCTCAAAAATCTCATGAAGACAGACATTAAGGGTAGAAGAATAGATGTTTACATTTATAGCCATTAAACTGATGAAATAGTCTTTTTTGTTTTGTTTTGGTAAAAAAATATATTATGACAGAGCAAGAGATAAAAATTACATCTAGAACATTGTAGGATCTGGAAAGGAAAAGAAGCACTTGGTTTGGTTCAAGTGGCAGAACACCCAATTTTGTGGTTTAAATGCTTGAGATTTACCTCTCCCAAATAAATGTTGCACTGGGGAGTAGAGAGTAGGCATAAGAATTCCATAAAATTGTCAGGGACAATCTCTTTAGAACTTTCATCACTTCCCTATGTGCCCTCAACTCATGGCCTAAGAAGGCTGCTTGATCTCCATGCATCACTTCGTGTCTCCAGCCAGAGAGAAGAGAAAAGGTGAATGAGACTTACATGCCCCTCCCTTTAAAGACACTTTTGTATTTTGTTTTTATCACATGTCTTTAATCCAAGACATCAATCTAAGATATCAATCTTTACTAGGGATTTAATAAACTATAGGTTTAGTGAACTATTTTTATTATCACTTTTGCTGATTAATCAGAACCTAGTGAACTCACATTTTTTAAAAGATTTTATTTATTTATGCATACAGAAATGGGGTACAGGTCAGAGGTGCAGAGGCAGCAAGAGGATTCACCAGAGACAGAGAGGGGAGCAGAACAGGCCTATTAACAAAGTACACTGCTGAGGGGAGCAGTGGGCAGGTCAAGAGAGGTCTGCAGCTCCCTTGTGGCCTGGGATTAAACTCCTGCTGCAGTACCTGGCAGTAGTTTGATAGTGTTGTCTTCACAACAGCGCCACCAGGGAATCCATGGGAGGGTGATTCTTGCAGAAAATTAGGATGAAACAGAATTTTGTTAACATTGACAGATTAGCACTGATATATGAAAACTACATTGAAACTTGTACAATTTACACTTTACATTATAAATTAAATGAAAGAAATTTCCATACTTAAGATTCTAATTTCCAGATTACAGCAATGCATTTGAGGTACTAAGAATATATACTTGATTACTTAGTTCTGAAAACTTTCATTATCAAACAAAGTCACACTCTCGTGCTTCAGAGAATCAAGCTCATAGCTTATTGCAGCTGCAAAGGTCTACCAAGTCACCAACTTTAGCGCATCCCAGTCTTTCAGATTGTATAAAGATAAACTTCGCTGGTTTTTTTTTTTTATTTATTTTTTATTTTTTTAACTGCTACTGGGCATTGTTCCTAGGGTGAGGATTTATACTGAGCGTGTGGACTTTATAATTGTGTCAAGAAAGAACTTTAAAAAGGAGCAAACAAAACACCAATACCCTTCCATCTCTATCCTGAAGATAAAACATTTTAATGCTAAAATGTAGGCAATATGATAGATCATCTAAGAGCTATTTTTTGCGATGAATCTAATAAAGTTTCTAGATTTACTTTCAGGTTAAGAATCTCTCTGTCTATACAACACGTACACCATACACACATACCACACCACACACACAACACAAACACCACACACCAAACACACTCCACACATACCACACACCACACACATCACACACACACACCACAGACACACACACCCCAGAGACACACGCATCACAAACCAAACTGCAGCAACTGGGAGTTAGCTCTTAAAATCATGGGCAGATATCGCCATCTGGTGTACAACAGGGTTACCACACATCAAAGAATTTTTAAAACCATTTCTACTTTAAAACAATTATAAATATTTTATTGATTACAATAGTGTTTACATAAACTTTACAAATAGCACAAAATATGCATGAGACAAGTTTAGCCAGCTATACACATTTGATGCATATGTTCATTCTTGAGTTTTTATTT
>NW_004567129.1:9003050-9064183 GCF_000260355.1 Condylura cristata | reverse complement strand
GGGGGTGGGGAGGGAAGATACGGGATTATGGTGATGGCACACGGGTGACTTGGTGATGGGAAACCCGTGGGGATTACAAATGAGATGAAAAAATGAGATGTACAAAATGATGTAAAAATAAACTGTTATATAAAAAAAGTGTTGATAAAGTCCAAAGGGAGTGAAGCAATAAAGCAGCAAAATGTAATATATAAGCAGGGGTAGTTGGGAGGAGTGAGAGGTGAAAGGAACAAGAGGCCTCCCAAGCTTGGCAACATTCCAGTTTAGCACCTGTGCACCCCGATCATACACTTTTGTGTGGTTTTCTTTTTTGAAGACTTATTTATTTATGTTTACCAGAACTATAGCCAGAGGTATGGGGAGTGAGAGGATTTACCAGAGACAGAGTGGGGAGCAAAACAGGCAGACTGACTGAAATATACTGCTGAGGGGAGCAGCAGACAACCTGTTGTTTGCAAAGGAATAAGCACAACTTAAACAAGACCAGTTACAGTGAATCAAAAAGACTATAAATTCTAAAATCTGGGTTGACGATTCTTCCAAGCCCCCAAATGCCTGAATGTCTTACTTCTTTATACTGAGAGAGCACTTGTAAGTACAGGAAGTGAGGAAGAAAATGAATTCATCATCACTTAATAGGTTCTTGGGTTCGAGCCACCCAGCCTAGGTTTCCCACCTGAAGATGGAGTGAGAGGTGAAAGGAACAAGAGACCTCCCAAGCTTGGCAACATTCCAGTTTAGCACCTGTGCACCCCGATCATACACTTTTGTGTGGTTTTAGAGGCTGGCGCCCTCAGACAACTGAGGAGAGCCAGAAAGGACTTCTACCACCTGATGACTGGTCAGAAGTGACCGCCTAATACCCCCCAGTGATTGATTCATGAGTCTGTCATTGTCTGACTTACTGTCAGCCTAGAACAGTGGTTCTGACTGGGAAGCACAATTGGTAAAATCAGGAAATATTTTTGGTTACTGTTGGGGAAGGGGATGCTACTGCCTAGTGGGGGGAGGCCAGAGATGCTGCTAAACATCCTTCGGTGCTCAGAGCAGTGAGTGCTGTGTCCATAGCACCACAGGCCTGGGGGGTTGTTAAAGTGGCAGAAACAGCAGAGGGTTGACTGACTCAGAACTTGGGAATTCTACCATGAGACCACTACGTGGTTTGGGGAGGACTTCATACTATATCACTGCCTGTGGCCCAAGGCTAAGTTACAGACAAAAGGTACAGGTAGAGGCTCTGGTGAGAACAACCCAAGATAGGTCTAAGCATTCAGTCCTCAAGAGACTGATGGAGGTACAGATAATTAGTGCAAAACTGACTCTGACTGGTTTGATTCCATTCACTCCCTCTCCCCACCGCTCTGGGACAATATGACCTAATTTCTTTTTCGTATCAAAGGAATAAATTGGTGTAGGTATCACTGGTAAGGTATTAAGTTGGAGTGAGAGAAAAGCAGCAAATTGACAATAGCTTATTTAAGTGCTCATGAATTTAAAAAGAGGGATCTTACAGTAGGTCTGAGACTGGATAGCAGGCCTGTGAACACTGAAATGTGCTTTCATTAAGTTAACATTTGAAGAGGCCGATATAGCTCATTTGGAAGAGTGTTATACTGAAGAAGTTAGCATTTGACTGGGCAACTTCAAAGGAAAGTGAGTCTTTCCTTTAAAGAGTATGCAGAGCAGGATTCTCAAAGTAATATCAATTTCAGAGCTTGAAATTGTAGATAAAAAAACATCCTTGTCTCCTTTCCTGTAGCAGGTAATTTTTTTTTTTTAATGGAGACTTACATTTCCCCGGCCAAAATAATGATGGTGAGTATACTTCCATGTAATGCAGAGCTGGGGAGCAAGGTATAAGAGGTAATGCTTTGGAAAACTCTTAGGTAAGGCCATGCTTGCATTAAGTTGATGCATAAAGGACTAAGCCTAAGGAATCACATTCATTCATTCCTTTTTTCCCTTTAGTAGGCCTGGGCATTTTGCAAAATGGTAGAGATAGAAGCATAGGAGGTGGTACTGTCAATCTATTTAATAAGAGTGTGCAGACAAACAGAAAGCCTGCCAACACAGCATTAAGTTCTCAATCCTTCTGCTCTATTTCTTCTAATTGTGCACACTTCCCAGAGTGAAAGAGATAGTCTGTGAATTAATTCCAAGCCCGGAATTACTAGCTATATAATCGTCAACATTTTAGTAACAACAAAACTTTCAGCTGAGGCTGGAAAGAAACTACTCCAAGACAGGGTGGTCAGAAGAGGTAGGGTTTTATATTTTATCATGTAAATTTATAAATTTACATCTACATGCCTGAGAGTTTGTGACCCAACCTTCGTGATGGAAAGGTGGCTATTGACAAGGAACGTCCACTCTCCGTAGTGTCCAGAAAGGAAAGTGTGGAGTTCAGCACCCTAGCATCAAAAATCCTTCCTTTCTGCGCCTCTACGCAGACTGCGGCTAGACTACATTTCCCAAGATGCCCAGTGGCTGGAGCGGAAGTGGTGACGAGTCGTCCAGCCGCGGGCGGAGTCCTGGGCCGTGACAGGATGCCCACGCCCCTTCCCTGAGGCGAGTGGTGAAGGAAGCTCTGCGTCAACACTGTCCAACAGACAGTTCTCCGGCTTTTACTTCCAGCCCAGTGGCAGCGCTTCCTCCTCTGCCGCTTCACCACCGTCCTCCTCAGGCCCCGCCCCGTAGACGCTGGTTGCAGGAAAACTCGGAAACTGGAGAGCATCTGAGGAGTCGCTCTGGGCGGCGCAGTGCGCAGGCGCGAGCGGCTGGGCTCCCGACGCGCGCGGCGCTCGCTTGAAGCGGTAGCGCGTTCCTGGGTGAGGAGACCCAAAACCGAGTGACCGAGGCCGCCTCTGCCGCCATGGCCGCCTTGCGCTACGCGGGCCTGGACGACACGGACAGCGAGGACGAGCTGCCCCCGGGCTGGGAGCAGAGAACCACCAAGGACGGCTGGGTTTACTATGCCAAGTAAGCGGGCCGCCGGGGAGCCGCCGGGCCTGGGGCGCACCTGGAGTGGGGCGCACCTGGAACCTGACGACCTCACGAGCCCGGGGCGTCTCGCCGCCCTCGGACGCCAGTTGCACGGGGCGTGGCGCCAACCGCGCGCCTGCAGGCCGGGGCCTACGAGCCCAGTGATGGCCCCTAACGCTTCAGTGCCAGGCCTCCGGGGTCCTGAGGAGGCCCAGGGTCCGGAGGGTCGCCTGTCGGCGCGCAGGCGCGCCCTCTGCCGCTCAGCAGGCGGCGCTGCACGGTGCCGTGTGGTGGCAACCTCCCCAGGACTCAATATCCAGAAATGCCAGTGCCCAGCTTCCTCCCCGAGGTCAGGGCGGGCACCTCGGAGTCTGTGTGTGTGACAGATGTCCGATGAAGCTGTTCATGTGCGCCTACACCTGCGCCCGAACATATAGAATAGGGACCGTCGCTGCACCCTTTTCCAAGGAGAGTTTCAGAAACACTAGCAGACCCTTTGTCCCATCACTTGCAATGTGACCTCGGGCCATTGAAAGAACGTTCGGGCACAGCCTTCTTTGTCCATTGCGTTGGCACCAGAGTTTTCCTTCAGGCACTGTCCATAAAGCACGGAGCACAGGTCCACTAGGTACTCTGCTTCATAACAGAGCGTCTCCAGCCATCTCTGCAGCAACCCCTAGGCCTGGCATTAGACCTATACTCCTTGCACTGGCACGAAAGCACGCTTCAGGTCTCCACAAAAACCCTCAGGCCGCAGACCCCCCAAGTGGGGTAGGTGTAGTTTTCAGGTTTTCCAAGGTTATCACGTGACATGGAGAAACATGGTGGGAAAACTTCAAAAAAAAAAAATCCTTTGCTGGGTTTCACAGACAGAGATACTCATTTAATTGGTTTGAGCGCTCTACCCCCACTGGTATGCCATAACCTCCTGGGCGATGCTGATCTACCCAGTGGTGCAAATCAGCTGCCTTTGAGACTTGGTAGAAGGGAAACCAAAACAAAAGATGGGTAGTTCATTCAAAACACACTGGGACTTTGGCATCAGTCAAGCTCTTTGCTGGGTATTGGTAATACTGAAGCAAATGAGACCTGTTCTTTTAGAGGACCCAGCGGTCATGGTGAGACTGTCCCGGTGCAGTAGGCCTAGCACGCTGTGCGTGGGTAGGTGGAGACACTTCAGGCCAGGTAACCAAGTAACTGGGGGGAGTTGGCTCATGAGCTGTGTTGTAGCGCAGGGAGATGTGGGTAGGTCTGGGGACAGGAGGGCAGCCCAGGCATGGCCTGTGCGGTGCAGGGGTGTAAAGTAGAGCCTGAGATGTTGGAACCCAGTTTAAGGGACCCCTCTGAATCTTATGGACAAGCTAGGGCTCTGTCGACGGGACCTAGGGCCCACAGAAGGCTTGGAGCTAGGAGGTGATAACTTTTCTAGCATTAGGGAGCCATTAGCCTGTTGCAGGCCTCCAGGCAGCCCCTGGATTTGTTGTTGCCTCTGCTGCATGGGCCTGTTGTGTGCAGGGCTCTTTTCCTCAGTGCTGAGCTGAAGTATCACTGCCTGAGCTCTTCCCCCTGCACCCTTTTCCTGCACCTCCACCTTGTTACCTTCATAGGGCTTAGCCTTGTCTGTAGTTCTGGGAATCACACTCTTCTGTGTTTGTTGTATCTCCCTCACAGCTGCAAATCTTCTGGAGGCAGGGGCTTTTTCTTATTCATCTCTGAATCACTAGTGCTTGCCAGCTGGGAGCTCTTGTGAAATGAATTCATCTAGGAAGGCTTTCTGTGGGCATGGGGCATCTGGGGACCCTGGGATGCAAGGTTGCACAGGACCCACTGCCTGGCTATTGGCCCTTCCTCTCCTCCTGCTCTGGGTGGCGCCCATTCTTCTCTGGTCACAAGTCACAAAGGCTCACTGGGACACATATCACGTGATGCTATCTAAGACCCACAGGCTAGGAGAGTTCATCATCACCTCTCAGGGCAGGCCTGTCACCAGAGAGCTTACTGATCCGCTCCCCTCCTCAGCGTGGTCCACAGCAGCCCCTCTGCAGAACCAGAACGAGTCCTTCGAGCAGGGCCCTGTTGTGGCCACCAGGTGGGCCTTCCTGAATCCTCCGCCATACTTCTGTTCCAGTTTTTCCCAGAGACTGAGTTGTTCTGGAGGCTCCTTTGTGGGTGCTCACCCCACTCTTCCCCTTGTGCCTGTGTTGGGTGTCCTTTCCCATCTGCTTCCTTCTGGTATGGTGACCAGTGTCTGGGCTTGGGTTGTTTCTTCCCTCTTACTATACTCAACACTCTAGCCAGCTCCTGTGACAGAGTTGGGGGTTGGGGCGGGGGTGGGGGTTGGGGTGGGGCAGGGAACTCAGTGGCACTTCATGGTCTTCAAAAAGCCCCTTCTCCCCCATCTCCATCTCCATTTTTTGTCCTCAAACTGGCCCTGCTGCTGGCACACTCTTTACACCAATTGTGGTGACAAGATTTGGCCAGCTCCACTTGAAGGACCTCTATAGACCCTTGGTGCAGGCCCATTGCCCTCTGCCCCTTGGCTCTTGGGACTGGAGATTGTGTCCGACCTAACTCTGGAACGTGACCTCTCTGACTGGAGGCCTCCTTGTATTTCTTTTCCTGCCTAATACTAGAGTCACTAAACCTTGCCTTTGGGTTTGCTGTGGGGAGATACCCTTTCGATTTTCCTTTCCCCAAATGGTCTTCTGCCTACCGCAGCAGGACCAGGGGCAGGCTTCGTAGCTTCTAGGCAGACAGCCTTGTCCCTCCTATTATGTGGGTTCTGTCAGTGCTCAGTCTTTCCTGCCTGCTTGGTGGCATCCTTGCAGCTCACAGGGACTCACACATCGTGTGACTCTGAGGCCCACCAGGCTCAGCTCCCCAGGAGAGAACATCCTTACTTTTCAGCACAGACACATCACCAAAGAGCTGACTGACCTTGCTCCCTTCCGGGTATGGTCCAGAGCAGCCCCTCTGCAGGAACCAAGACTTGGGGATATGGTGTTGGGGGGATTAGGCCTTTGAGTAGGGGGCTGTTGCTGCCGCCAGCTGGATCTTCCTGGTCCCCCATCCCAGTCCCCTTTTCTCCTGAAGGCCAGGCCTCTTGGCAACCAGTGGGCTGGTGTCCTTGCTCAGTTGGGTGACAGTTCCCTCATCTGTAAGGTGGCTTTCCTCTTGAGTCTTTAAGTTGACTTCAAGTATCTTTCTAAAAATACCCTTGACAAACATGCTTGAAAGTTATGCCCATGTAATGGGGTGTGAATTTTACTTTGATCCCTTTGGTTTGAATTAAAATCACTGTTAATTATCTCTCCAAATGATAGAAAGCTTACTGAAAGCAAAGAAGAAAAAGAACAAAGTAGGGCTTCTGTTTAAGGGAGAGTAAGATAAAATTTTGGTGGTATGGATAGTAATTTTCTGTTCATTAAAAAGTCACCTGATGTTACAGTGAGAAAGAATATATTTTTATTAATTTTTTAAAAGATTTATTTATTTATTCATACAGAACTGGGGTACAGGCCAGAGATGCGGAGGGTGAGAGGATTCACCAGAGACAGAGTGAGGAGCAGAACAGGCAGATCAACGAAGTACACTGCTGAGGGGAGCAGCGGGAGGGTCAGGAGAGGTCTGCCACGTCAAGTGGTCACCTCCGGGGCAGGCGGGGATCGAACCCATGCGGAAGTGGCTTAAGCTTCCCAGTGCAGTGCTTTAACCTGCCGCGCCACCTGGGAGGGCCCTATTTTTATTAATTTTTATACAAAAATTATTCCTCTGCAGCTCCAGGAAGTCCCCATTTTACTGATGGGGAAGCTGAGGCACAGGGAGGTTCAACACATGGTGGGTGACTGCAGAACCAGGAAACCTGGCATCAGGCTCAGGATTCTCCCCATGATACTGTACCCTATAGGGATACTGTACACATCTGGAGCCACATCCAGGGCTATAGGTATGGGGAGTGGCAGAGCGGCATTGGAAGGTGGAGGTCAGAGCTTCTGCTGATCACCCTGCAATGCACAGGACAGTCCCAGAAGGAAGGAACTGACTCATTCCTCTGTAAGGAAGGCTGGGGAAGAAACTCTGGCTGGGACATTGTCTGCCAAAGTTAAGAACTTAAGGTGTATTTATTTATTTAAATGTCTCAGGATAGAAAAGCAACCTTTGTGAGTGAGTTTTACTCCCAGTAAAATGTTGGAAAGCATTCATTTGTTATACATATTTGCACTTGAGCGCCCACAATGAGTCAGGCTCAGCTGGGTGTTCCAGGGTCCACCTGAGGCAGGCCTGCATGTTGCTTACTCACTCCCATTCCTGCTGTTTTTGGCCTTTCCAACAGGGAGAGACCCATAGATGACAATGTTCCTTGGGGGCTGTAGCATAGGGCTGCTCGTGTCATGAGATGTACCATAGAAGTTTGTGTAATTGCACTCTTGGACATCTGCACACCTAATGACACACTTCTCAGAACATCTCCCTGTCAGTAAGTGACTCATGACTGTATTGCCACATCCAGTCACAGGGGCTGCTTGTGGATTCTTGGATTCTTTTGGAACTCAGCTTCCACCTTATTTCACCTGTGCCTATAGGTTGAAAACTACTTAGCTTCAGGAAAGGTAAAGGTAATCCCTCCTAGGAACTTTTTTGAAGATGCACAAGGCATACAGAGCAGTGCAGGAGGGCTGGCTCTCCGTCTGCAAACAGAAAAAGGGGTGTGTAGAAAGGAGCAGGCTGCCCTATGTAGGGAGTCAGGCTCCCTTGGCATATGGGAATGGATGGACCTATAAGGGTTTCTTTTAGTCATGAGTCACTGAGCCATGAATGACCCTTTGGCTCAGTGGTTAGCTGTTCACTAATTATGGTCACACATTTTTGTCTACCTTTCCAGTTATATTTGAGGTGAATGTAGATGTTGTAAGGTGAATGGGGTAGGTCTCCTGCTTCCTGAGTCTAGTGACCCCCACCCATGTCACTGTACTGACCACTGATTGTTTGCAATCAGACTAGAAGCCAACAGTTGAAAAGACAGTTGCTTGTGACTTGCAAGATTTTATGAATGATTCATGCTCCCTGGACTTATTCTTTTAAAAATAAATTATAGGAAATGGATATTCAGATTTTATCATCTAGATGTGAATGATTAAAAGTTATTTTCTACTTTGGCTTGAGTAACTGAACTTTTATGAAATCCAGCTGTCCTCTGAAAACATCTGTCTGGTGGTTTCCCTGATGAAATAATTATCTGTTTTAGTCTGTCACCTGTTAACAGGTGTGCCTAGTCTGTAGTCAGTTTACTGTTTGCTTTATAACTGTGTGTTCTTCTGAGATAAAAAGCTAATGTTGGCAGAGAAATCAGATTAGTTTATATAATTGATTGGCTTGAAATAATAGTACTTTTATGTCAGGTAGTATGTTAATGTCTTTATAGATATTATCCTAACCACATTCCTGAGGTCTCACCAGGATTATTTCCAATTGGCAGATGTGGTAATTGAGGTGCCCAAGCTACTAAAATGATCAGTGGTACAAAGCTGGAGATCAAGGGGCCTGTCATTACATTTACTAACTTTTGAAAACAATTAGCGGTTGATGCTTAAAAAACATACTGAGGGCCTCTCTGATGGCCTAGGGGTTAAATATCAGTGCTGTCATTTCTGTGGCTTGAGTTTGATACCCAGCCAGGGAACTGACCCACATATGGTACAGCAGGCCTCTCCTGTCTTGCCCACTGCTCCCCTTAGCAGAGTTTTTCAGTAAAATCTGCCTGTTCTGCTCACCACTTTTGTGTCTGGTGAATCCGCTCACACCCTGCACCTCTGGCCTGGACTTAAGTTTATCTATGCAAAAATAAATAAAATAAAAACACATTGAGATCTATCTGTGGAAAGAAGCATTTAAGAAGATTAATATTATAGCTCAGTGATACTGAATATCAGCATTATAAATTAGACTGAAGTTTGTCAGTCCCTGTTGGAGTAAAACTAAAAAAAGTGTAAAGCAAAATACCTCGCTAGTTATCTTGATTGAGTCAGTAAGCTTCCTAAACTTGACCCATCAGCTGGGGTGCATGTCCTTTTCTCCTTCCACCATTGTCCTCCACAACTAGCTGATAGAGGCAAGCTTCTGGAAGATTCCACAGATTGTTCCTCCTTCTAACTTGGGGAATGTAACCTCATGCAAGTGGTAACATTTATGTTGTGAATATTTCTCTTCTGAATGTTTGACTTTGCCACTATTGAGAGAGTATTATTTGGGACAGGAAAAATTTAATGCCATTTGTTAATTTTTAAAAGTGTAACTTTTACTAATTATTGCTTTGTGAATATTTTAACAGTCACACTGAGGAGAAGACCCAGTGGGAACATCCAAAAACCGGAAAAAGAAAACGAATAGCAGGAGGTTTGTATGCTGTTGTCACAAAGCAAAGACCTTTGCACTTACAGTATTATCTGCGACAGTGTTGCAGGTGGAGAGGAGCAGGTGGTTTTGTTGTTCTGGGAAGACTTCAGTTCATCAAGGAACTGGAGTTGAACTCAGGTGCTCATGGGATTTCCATGAGCAAAAGTGACATGTTTTGGGGGAGAAAGTGGTGAGGATGGTTTCTTACTGATCTTAAGGAAAAAGTACTATTAAAATAGCAGTGGCCTCTGACTCTCGGTTTTAGATTTTCCTGTGGTCATTCTATTTGTGAAATTGTTGGTTCTACCAAGGAATGAAATATATGAGTGTGTGATGAAATTCCGTCAAGCCTTCGTATGTAGATGCTTCTGAGTGCATGTGTTGTTAACAGAGCAGACAAACACATAAGAGGTCCCTGCCCTGAACAGCGTTAGGGTCTAATTGTAATGACAGATAGCACATATGTGTGGGGAAAAAAGAAACTACTCCATTGTATTGTGGAAGAGGCACCACAAGCCAGCATGTAGGTGTCTTTGGTGCCTGCTGTACCTATAGATATGTCCTGTGATGCATTCAAGGGAGAATGCACATTCATTGGAACCATCTGTACAGTTGTAGGTAAAAGTAGGAACTAGATAGAGCCTTTAAGAAGGAGCAAGGTTTGTTTCCTGAGACAGAAGACATGTGGAGTAGGTTTGGTACAAGGGCCTTGTGCTTGGCACACTGGGGAGATATGACCGAGGGCAGCAATCTGATGACTGTGGGTTGGGGGAGACCCAGCATGAGCTGTAGGGGCACGGTGCCCTCCTGGCCCAGGGGCTTTTGCTCACGCCACCCTTCTCACAAGTGACCCTGTCTGTCACTCTTGTTTCAGATTTGCCATATGGATGGGAACAAGAAACTGATGAGAATGGACAAGTGTTTTTTGTCGAGTAAGTATCGACATGGAAACTCATAGCTTTTTAACACATCCTGGTTTTTAATAGGAATTTTTTGTTATAAAAGCAGTATGCTTTTATAGAAAAATATGATATAGTATATAGCTGTAATCTTACCAGCAGGAATAACTGCTTTTAAATTCCAGTCTGTTTTCTGTATACATCCCTTCTTTCAGAAGTACAGAACATACTGTGTACGCTGCGGAGTAACCTGTTTATTCCATATATTTTTTCTCATGTCTTTTTATTTTCCAAGAATTTGATGTTTAATAACCATAGAGTATTTTGTAGAGGTAAACTATAATTTATGAAATGTCCTATTGGGCATCTGTAATTATAAATAACACTTTGAACACCCTTGTTTGTAAAACTCTTCTTTAGAATAAACTCCAATAATCAACACCCACAGTAGCCAGGTGAGACTGCACCCTGTGTTGGCTGAGGTGCCACCTGGATGGTCCCCTCACCTCTCCCAGCCTGTTAGGTGAAGTGCTGGTGAATGCTTAACCTCAGCTCTCCAGGGGAAAAGCTCAGATTTGTCTCTATGGTGAAAATTCTTTTCCATAGCCAATTGTTGCTTTCAAGTTAAATCACTGGGGAGCTGGGAAGAGACACCCGTGGGGCTCTTGCAAGTTTGTGCAGGCCAACTGCGCTCCCCTCATCATCTGTACATGGCAGTGAATTGATGATACTCACCTGTCTGAAATTGACAGTGTCTTAGTATAGCACTTTTGCAATAAAAAAAGGTGCTCATCATTGGGCTCTCCCTGGTGGCATAGTGCATTAAAGCACAGCACTAAGAAGCTAAAGCCACTTCAGCATGAGTTTGATCCCCACCCTGGAGGTGATCCACATGGCAGCAGACCTCTCCTGACCCGCCTGCTGCTCCCCTCAGCAGTGTTCGTCTCGGTGTCTCTGGTGAATCCTCTCAGCATTCCTGCACCTCTGGCCTGTAGCCAGTTCTATACGCATAAGTAAATCTTTAGAAAAAAAAAAAAGATGCTCACCCTGCTATATTGTGTGTAGTTAAAGTGTAAGTTGGATTACTCTTTGGTCTTAGTATTTATATGGTGATGAATATAGACTTTAAGTTATGTATAATTTTACATACATACCTATTGCAATGCATTTTAAATCATGAACTGTTGTCTCTTTCCTCAGAAATAGTTTTTCAGATAGTTTAAGGTCTTTAGCTATAATTCCATTTGAAATGCAGAATTAAAATCTGTTATATAAAGAGTAACATTCACCTGTATAGCCCAAGATATTTTATTATTGTTTCTACAGAATTCAGCTCATCTTCAAATCAAATTTAGAGAACTTGTATGAGGTATGAACACAGTGTTAAAATTAAAATCATTGGAATTTTGGTAGTTAGCCATGCTCACAATTACGGAGAAGACTTTTATTATTTGAATTTTCTACTTCTCTACCAATCTTATACCCTTGTACAGAGCTGAGAGACTGGGTTGAAATTCCTGAGTACAGTGAGCGGCAGATTTTGTAGTCACATTTACACGAATTATTAGAAAAGAAAAAGAATCAGGTCTTTTACTTTTTTGAGTGTGAAAGATCTAAAGCACTGCTGATTTATGTTCTAGCATATTTTCAGGGAGTTCTGAAGGAAGTGATTCCATGACTATCTGTCCAGGCAGGAATGTAATCCTTCTAGAGGCCAAACAGTGGAATAAATGGACCCCCATCCTTTCAAGGGTTAAGAGGAAACCTTTTTTAGTATGTGAAAAATGGGGTTGCTTAGTCTAAACTGTAAGTTCATCTTATATTTTTAAATTCCTGTGTTCACTGTGGGTAAATTGCTTTCTTTTTCTTCTTCTTCTTCTTTTTTTTGCAGCCATATAAATAAAAGAACTACCTATTTGGACCCAAGATTGGCATTTACTGTGGATGATAACCCTACAAAGCCCACCACCAGACAGAGATACGACGGCAGCACCACCGCCATGGAAATACTGCAAGGCCGGGATTTCTCTGGCAAAGTGGTGGTAGTTACCGGAGCTAATTCAGGAATAGGTAGGTCATTAACTCACAGTTGTTATTATTACTATTGTTTTTTGTCACTGCTATAATGAAATCCACTTAAATCTAGCTATAATAAAATTTTACATAGTGATTCTTTAATTTAAAAGTGCATTTACAGCCTTTGCTACTATCGTTTCATTAAAATCCTGGCCTCTTTAAGTCCCAGTGTTATGGAAGGCTGCATATAGGCCGACCTTGAATTCCCTGAAAGCTGAATACTCAGCAAAAGGTTGTGGCTATTTTGGTATTCAAGCATTAGAAACAACAGGCTCCGTCTAAGAGTTTCTGACCTGGTCTGTGTGGTGTACGGACATATTCCAATTACATAGGTTATTCAGAATAAAATTGATTGGTAATGGAATATTGGAGCAACAGCACACCATGGCTTTGGAACAAAGGGTACTGCAAGTTTCCCTTGGTCCCTGAGAATATCATTTTCCTTCAGAAACAGGATCTTATTTCTTTTAAAGTTGGAGTATTATCCTTGTCTTAACTTCTATATTAACCCTCTTCATTGCCAGTGTTTAATGACAGGCAGTGGCCACCATAGGTGGCCAGGTAGATGGCTCTGGAGGGCGATCTCTGACATCATGGTTTGTGATAAACAGTGGCAAAGCTGTTCGTTATGAGTAACTCTCCAAATGATTCTCTTTTTTATTTTGGTCCATTTACGTCAATATCTGCATCTTTAAGAAACCAACTTCTTTGAGTAAGGATATGCACCTTCAGAATAGTTATATGCAATTATATGTAAGAAAATGGGGTTGCACGTGGTGGTATTTTTCTAGCGCTCTGTTACTTTGAACCCTCACTGCCCCAAGACGTACCCCTCCCCTGTGAGCAGTCTTTTGCATAAGCTCTGTCTCCTCCTTCCTTGGGCATCAGCTCCACCCTCTCCTAGGTCTCGTTCTTAGTTTTTGGTGACCCCTTCTTGAACATCCAGAAATACTCCCCAGCATCATTAGGCCAGCATAGGAGGGGAAACGTTCTTGGAGGACCCATTATTGTATGGGAAAGTCTCTAAAACTCGTAACACATGACAGCCTAGAGTACTTTCTATTAAGTCAAAGAAGCAAATGGATTTTTTTTTTAATTGAAAGGCATTTATTTAAAGTCAACCTTCAGACCTCATTGTGAGTCTGTATTATATTCAGTTCTGTTTTTTGAATATTTGCAGCAGGTTAAACTTGGTGTAATTGTGACTGATGTCAGAATGGCTATCTTGTCAGTCTTCTGTGAAACAGTTTGCTGGGTTGATTGTAGTGACCACTGACATGTGAGGCTGTGGGCCAACACAGTGTAGATAATTCAGGAAAAGTAAGGACTTAAGGACTTAAGTAAAATATCTCTTTTTATTTAGTGCTCAGTTAACCAGAAAATTAACTGGAAGACCTCTTTCCCTTAATCTTCTGGGTAGACTGTTTTTTTTTTCCCCCCTTTAATTAGTAAGATATGTGACTGCTGATTATTTTCTGTGTAAGTGTTCAAGCCGTGCTCTGACACAAACTACCAGACCTTTGGATATGACTGGTGCTGTGCCAAGATTTGTAGTGTCAGGCTTGGGATATTTTATGTCAGGACTAGTAGACTTGGTTCATAATACATACAACGCTGTGTTTAATTGGATATTTAGCCATGACTGAAAAGGAAGAAATTCTGAGGCATTGAGAATGAACTCTTGGACTACAGACTTTTTTGAGGGAAGTCTCAGACACTATGCCTCATCAAGTTCCTGCTTCCCCCCTGGATTTGTCCTTCTCCCTCTCCTAGTCCATTTTGTGAATATTGTGGTTATCTGGCTGGATATTGTGGCAGTTTGTAAAGTTGAGGATTGAAGGGATGTTGGGGAAGGTATCAGGGAGAGCAGCTGTTATGCAGACTCCCCCGAAACTCCCCCAGCCCTGCTTTCCTCTGAAACTGCTTTAGTCCCACCTCACCTCTGTTCCTCTCTCCACCATTGAGAAGCATAGGTCTAGGTGAGTGTTGATTTATTATTAAATTATTCTTAATTTTTTAAAAATAATATCATGCGGAAAATTCCAGGCAATCAAATCCTTGCAAATAACTTTGACTCTGCAGCTGTGGTATCAGGCAGAGAGAAAAGCAGCTGAAGATAGGCTTGTCATTGCAACTCAGATAGCTTTTGTATCCGGCCTGCCTGTCTTAGAAAGTGTCCTTGCTCAAGTAGGCTGTGCTTCTAGATAAAGTCCCTCCTTCTACTGAGTTGTGAAATGTGTCAATTTAGAAATTGCTCTTACCACCTTATTCCTGCCCATTGCAAATGCAGTAACTGAATGTGGAATGAATCTGGCATCTTCACTCCCAATACTTGTGGACTCTGAAGAGTTGTCTTCTGTCACAGCTTTCGTGGTGTAGGCATTCCTCAGGGGTGCCTATTTTCTTTGTAGTCATGGTGCAGTCTCTAGCCTGGTGAATGCCTGCTCTCTTTGGAGCAGAGTGGGCTGGAATGAAATGTGTCAGTATTTATTTCAGACATGATGGCTCCAAAACTATAAACATAGGTCACCGGATGCTCTATAGAAGACTGGTTTATAAATCTGGAATTTCCAGAGATTTCAAAAAATTCCCCACAAGGCACTGCTTTGTTGGACAGGTCTCTGGTTAGGCTCAGTCTGTTGTGGACAGAGGTGGTCTGGTGGGGAAGGGCACACCTATTCATGATGAGCCTCAGGGTTGACTATAGCATTGCCCCCTTTGAAGTGGTCTCAAGCAGATTTTGTCTTGTCCTCTTCTTCCCTCTGATCTCACATAAATCCAAAGAGATATTTTGAATTTTCCATATTTGATGTTACTGAAGCAGTCGGAGGAGTCCTGCTTAATTTAGGTTGAAAAGATCAGGGTGCAGAAACCATACTTTTCCCACTCTGGTGATCACACCTGGTGGTAGAAATCCTATATTGTGGGGGAAAAAAAAAACAGCTTAGGGATGTTAAAAAAAGAGTTCCTTTAAAAAAAAAATCAGGGTGATTCTGGAAGATAGAGGAAGGATTCTGAGAAGGATTCTGTCAGAATAAAGCACTGGGCCTTATAAAATCATTATTTCTGCACTTGACATTTGTTGCCAGGTATCACTGTGACCTAGTTTAGGGTCAGACTGTTGGCCCTTGGGCTACAACTGACCTGCTGCCTGATTTGTAAGTCAAGTTTTACAGGAATGCAGCCACGCCCATTTCTCTACAGCCCCATTTTGTCTATGGCTGTTTTTACCTTACCCAGTGAATTGAGTAATTGCTGACTACACTGTATACTTGTAGATCCTAAAATCTTTCTTGTCTGGTCCTCTGTGCCACTACTGCTAACCCCTGTGGTAGGCAATGTAATAGTTTTCTAAGTAAGATCACCCCAGCATTTCCTAAATTAGTCACCATTCTCATCAAGTTTAGATAAATTGGAAGTGCCAGGAAGGTTGTGGCCACACATCATATGATTTCAACAGTACCCTGCACCCCTTTGTCTCAACTTTGTCTCCACACCCCCTTTATAAGCAGTTGCAGGGATTAGGATGTTACCTCCTCAGAAACTAACACTCTTTTCTCCTTGACCTTTGTTTGACCAGCATTCTGAACCTGAAGAACTTTGTAGATTAAGAGCGGTATTGTGGACTCTGTCTGTGGAAATCAGCATCTCAGTATCCAGGGGGAAGTCACCTGTCCACCCAAAGCTTCTACTAGCAGACCGAGAGACCTGGAACCCACAGTCCCGACTGCTAACCAGTAGAGACGAGGGAGGAGTTTGTTTCTGTTGGTGCTGAGCAGTAAGGGGCAGACATTTTTACAGATGGGAGTTAGCAACTCGATGGCTCTGCTTTGATTTAAAAAAAAAAAAAAAATGGAAAATAGCTTCAACTTGGTTATCATTAATTATAAACTGTACTGCAAAGTCTCAGGAAAGGGAGTTCTTTCGGCTAGGGAATTTCCCACTATGGAAGATCCTCTAGCCACATTGCTAGGCTCAGTCTGAGGGTTGAGCTAATTTGGCTCCCCATGAGAAGAGTTCAGTACAAAACGTGTTGCTGCGATGTGCTCATTGAGGCAGTTCCTTCTCAGGTTCCTTCTTAATTGCCTGACGCATGCATATGAGGCCATGCCTCCTTGGGTCACTTCTGTTAGGGGGATGTTTGTTGGAACTCAGGCAGATTGTTGCAGTGAGCAGGAGGATTTATCATTGTGGGATTTAAGGAGTGAATCCAGGTTTTGTCACATAGCTATTTTAAAAGTATTGAGTATGAGCAAATTAGGTATTTTCAGTCTTCTGTTCATTGGTAATAATGATAAGATGCCTATCTTCTCATCTTAAACCACTAAAGTTGTTAAAATCTCATTTTAAAATCCCATTCAGTTTAGTCACGATGAAAAGTTGCTTTCACATTTTGAACCTTCATAACACTAGACTGCCTAAAATGCTATTTTAAAATCCAGAATAAGCTGGCCTGGTTTTGATTTTTGAGCCAGATGACCCATTAACAAGAAAAAAAAAATCTAATTTTTCCTTGAACTACTAAATTGGGCTACCTTAGTAAATACCAATAAAATGTATTTTAAGACTGAAACTTAAATTTTTTGTTGGTATTTCTGCCATATAATCACCTCCCTAAAGTTTATTATGGAGATTCTAATTTATGTATATATACACACACACATTTAAATATTGACATTTATATATCTTGAGATACAAAAAATACATGGTCAAACTGCCTAAAGTCACTCTTGAATCCAAATGAAGGTATCTAGTTTCCTTGTGGGAATCCCAAAATGTTGCTACTATGGTGTAATTTTGACATTGGTTGTTACAACTTAAGGAACCCATTTTTTAAAGCTTGGAATGTTCTTCCTAAATTATATGTTGAAAGTACAGCATGAAATATAGTTGCCATGTACTTTTACCCTATAAATCATCACTATGATGAAAGCATATCTGGTGTAAATTCTATCAGTTCTGTAATAATAACAAGAAAATTGCATTTCTTCATCTAGAAGTGTATTTATTCATTTATTTTTAAGATTTTAGTCATCTAGAAGTGTATTTATTCATTTATTTTTAAGATTTTAGTCATCTAGAAGTGTATTTATTCATTTATTTTTAAGATTTTAGATCTGTGTTTTGCAAAATGAGCCAGGCAAACTTCCCTTACATGCCTCATTTCTTTATTTTCTTTCTCAGACTGAGTTTTGCCTCTAATCTTAAACAAGCCATTGACTGTTTTCAGTTATTCCAAAAGACCCTGTACGTCCATGGCCACAAGCTAACCGACACTAGATTTCTTGGCCTTCAGATATACCTGATCACAATTTCCTTTCTGATAAGGTTTACCTAATGGAATATTGGCATTTTTCTACTTTTTAAGAAGTTCACAAAGTACAGGAAAAATTTCTGGGGTGATTTAAATCACCTCTGGTAATGCAAACTCACATTTTACATAAAAAACGCTTGTGACTATATCTCCTTTATGCTAAAATATACCATATATCAAAAATAAAATGACTCTGAAATTATTTCATTCTGAGAAACTACTGAGATTTTTGACAATACTGAGAAAAGTCCTTGAATAACATTGCATAAAAATAAGAATTAGGAACCTATGCCTGAAAGAACCGTTTTACATTTGATTATCTTTGAAGCATGGAATATAAACAGAAGTCACATGATCAGAGTACTTGAGATACTAAATATCTCAAAGGAAAATACCATTTGAAATAGTTTTCTGAGTCATCTAAAATTTGGCAGTTACATAAAAACATATTAAAAATATAAAAACAAATGTACAAATAATAGGAATGCCCGATTAGATGTCTAGCGAGACATTTTTGTCTCGTGAGCTTAGCTGGACTGCACACTTGCACATAGGTTTAGACACTCACTGTTTAAACGGTACCGTAACAGTGAGCATCATGCAAAGCCTCTCAGTGAGAAAATGTTTCAAAATCATTCTTGAAGGAGCGTATTTAAAAACAGGATTTCTATTCCTAGGGGAACTACTGGTCTCTTATAATTTGGAAATTATTTTACTTAGTACCCAGTTTAAAGGACTTGATCTCTGCTTCTACAGAAGACAATGCCCTGCTAAGAATTCTGCAAGGAAGGGTACATATATTCAATGTAAATGAACCTACAGAAAAATGTTTTCATATATTTATATCTTTTGTCCACTGGAGGGCTCTGTTGCCCTTTCATACAGGCACACAAAAGCACTGGCATCTCAATATAGTTTTCTTCCTTTCAGCCGTCTTGCTTTCATTTCTGCTAAATAATGCCTTTTACTTTCCTAACATATCTTTTAGGTCTTGTACTTCACAGTGAGAGAGTTCAAACTAAAGACTGTTACTAGTGTCATGTTTGTTTTTCTTTCTTTCCCTTTTACTTCTTAAATTTTTTTTGTTGTTGTTGTTGTTGTTGTTGTGTGAAATGCCAAGGATGAAGAGATCTATTTCACAAAAAGGGCCATTGTATCCAGGGAGTAGCCTGGCCTGCCAAATCACACAAGGGCGTGTGTTTTCATGGCATTATTGGTTTTGAGTGTGCTGGCCTATCAATAGTGATTCTCCCCCACCCCCAGTGGAAATTGTAACAGTTAAATATTAATGTGTCTGTTTAAGGTTCATTTAGAATGCCTTGGTGATGTGATATTTTTGTTCTAAGAACATAGAGTTTCCCTGCCTTTGCCATTCTAGCTTTACCCGGTATTATATAATTTATTGTAATTAGATTGGCTTTTTAATGATATGTTCTTATACTAGAAGAAAATGTGTCCTTTTGGGCTTAACATAGATTTCTTAAATAATGGAGACCGTATTAAACCAGATATTTAATTGGGAGCAAATAGCCGGTACTGTGCATACTAGGGCTTAAAGAGGTAGTTTTTATTTTGGCTCTGTAACTACAGTTTGAGGCAACCCATTAACCACATGCTTCAGCTCTCATGCGGAAATTTGGCTCAGAAAAGAAAACACTTTTGGCTTTATCAAACTGCTTATTTTCAAGTTTTAAATGGGGGCCAAATGAACATACTGTTACATACTTTTATTTATATTATTTTTTTTCTCAGCAACTTTTTCTCTTCAAAAATGAAAGCGCGAAAGCACTGTGAATCTATTCTTGTAACGGCGCAAAACCATTTCACCAGAGTAAAGATATTTTGGTCATTTGTATACAGATGTGTGCATTGTTCATCAAATAAAAATTGTTAAAACCAGATGGCTACTCTGGGAATTATTACAGACTTTATAATAAAAGACGCGCTGGCTGTTGAAACCTCGACTATGGCGTATTTAGTGCGACGCTCTCCTCCACCCTGCCTCGCACTTTCCACCGCTTGTACACACACTCTTCAGACTCAGATTCCCTCCCTTCTCCAGAATAAATCCCAGGATTCAGCAGCAGGACCTTCTTGCGAAGATCTTAAATAGAGTCTCTAGTAGATTGTCCACAAAGCAAATCCCAAAAGCTAGAGTTTATTATCTTCCTTTGGCTTAAGGAGTAACACTATATGTTAAGAAACGCCTCTGCACAAGCCTAACTAAACGAGGTGAACAGAAAGTGTTCTCCGGTATGATGAGTTGGGTGACATGGTTTGAATCTTACTGTTTTAAATCTATGAGTTATCGGTTTATCAGGCTGTGCTCCTTGGCTCTCTGGTTACTTCTTGTTAAAAGCTGTCTTCAGATGGATATTTCTGAAGGAAATCAGTGTTTCCTTACTAAATTCACCAGAAGAGCTCTAAGACTGCGTGCATGTGCAAGTGAGAGGAAGGGTGGGGGAGGGAGGGCTGAAAGGGAAGGAGAGGTGTCAGGAGGAAGGGTGACTAGCAGTCTGGATGCAAATAGGCCTTTCACATGAATACATTATCTCATATAGGGAGAAACAAAAAACAGAATCCAAATGCCACCTTCCGGTTCTGAGGAATACCCAGTCCTGAGCCTGTTCTGCCCAAGCAGCTCACCCAGTCTGTTTAAGCTCAGCACACTTATGAAAGTGTGCCTGTTCTGTGCCAGGCTGTGTGCTGGGCGGAGGCTGTGGCACCTTTGAAGATCCTTACCCAGTTCTCCTATGGTGGTATGGTAAAGTAGGGGAAGACCTCTGGGGCAGTGGGAACTAGCATTTGTCAACTCCTATGTGTGTATATAATGTATGTATATACACATATATGCCAGTTTTAAGTTAGAGTAGCTTTAAATTTAAAATTAAACAATTTTTAAAATTGCATTATATTGTTAGAAAATATATTTCTTTGGAAATAGACTTGTGAGATGCAGAAGAGTAAAAATAAAAATAAATGCAGATAAGAAAAGAAGAAATCATCCCAAATTCTTACTAGTCAGAAATAACTGTTCGTATTTAGCATGTATGATCCTCAGCATTTTCCCCTCCCCTTTTATCCTTTTGTGACTTTTCTGTTTAGTTGGAAAGTGAGGCATCTTGCCTTGCCATTAAATATCCAACATCTTAGAAGGTCATAACCATTCTCCCACTGTGGCACATTTGGGTGGGTTTCAGCTTTTTGATAACTACAGAATGGAGATGAACATTTTGTAATTCAATGTTTGTACCCATCTGTGAATCTTCTATAGTTTTATTTCTGGGTAGAATTGCTGACTCCAGGGATTCTTTCCCTAACCTTAGTATCTTGATTTGTTTTGTCAAACCACGCCCCCGGAAGCCTGCAGCAATCTGAATGCCCATTTGCCTACATACTTGCCAACCTTGGCCGTTAGCATTTTCTCAATGTATCACTGAAATTTGCATGTCTCTAATTATTAGTGAGATTGATCAGCTCCTCATCGGTTCCATCATCTGTATTTATTCTTTCATGAATTGCCTTTCCATTTCATATGCGTAACTATCGGATATGTATTGATTGGTAATCGATTACCTCCTTCATCTGGTATAATTTAATTTTCAGTATGTCCCTTTCTCTTAGAAGTTAATTTATCTCAAAATGTCTATTTAAATATCTGTTCAATCCTGTCATAAATAGGAAACCATGGGAAAGTAGCTGGCCCACCTCCCCAGGTGTGCCCCTAAAAATTTGAAAGCTCATTTTATCTATTAGAGCAGTTACAGCTCAGCTCATGGATATGGCAGGTTGGCCAGCTCACCGTGGTGGTAGAGTCCTACGATATCACAATAGATACCATTTGGTTCTTTTGGTTCTGCAAAATTTCTCCAGATTGTCTATTAATGATAGTAACAACTCTTCAGAGCTTTTCTTTGCATTATCTCATTTGATGAGCCTGGATCCCGCATGGTGAAATTGTACCACTGCTGAAAATAGCTCTGCTGACAGCCAGGGAAAGCTTGATAGGTAGCGAGTTTCTATCTGGAGAGGCAGCAGGGTGCAGGGGAAAGAACACTGGCTGGGGAAGCAGACATGACCTAGTTTCAAAACCGGCCTAACCACATCTCCTCTGAGAGACTTGGGGCAAGTTTCTTGTTGTCTCTGAACTCTTGTTGTACACCTGAGTACCACGGGAAATATTCTTACTTAATATTCTTGAACAAAGTTGCTCAAGAAGATGGGAACTCAGGCACTTGAAGGCAAGGTCAATGTAGTCCCCACAGATACTGGCCTCACAGGCATTGCAGGGAGAGGGAGCCCAGTGAATGACATTAGTTTGGTATTTTCCTAGCTTCCTGGTTTTTACATCCCCAGAAACTCTGCCATTATATAGTGTGTGTGTCCTAAAGTGACTTTTTAAAATAGCTCATTTAGGCATTGACTCATCTTGGGTATGAAAGGAAATACTTTGGATATCTTTTGACCAAACATTTTGGTTAGATAGCAGTTTCATTCAGAATAAAGAATCAAGGGAAAGCAGGGGGAAAAAAAAGGAAGAGTTTTTTTTTTTTTTTTGCA
Source organism: Condylura cristata (assembly GCF_000260355.1). Classification (NCBI taxonomy): domain Eukaryota; kingdom Metazoa; phylum Chordata; class Mammalia; order Eulipotyphla; family Talpidae; genus Condylura; species Condylura cristata. The sequence continues at coordinate 9,041,959 of NW_004567129.1, read as the reverse complement.
ATCTAGGAAGAAAATATGCATATTAACATTGGGAGGTGGGGAAGGAAGGAAAACTATTTTGCCTTTAATACATCAGTGTGATACCATTATGGGATTTGGGCTCTGGCATTCCTGTTCACTAGAGTTGGAGATGTTTTTTACAGGACTGCCTGGTGAAACTCAATGTTCAACTTGGCAGTTCGCTTTTCTTGATCACACCGAAGAATATGTATTGATGTTGCAATAGAGATTTATCAGCACTTATGAAACCCACGTTTCTTTGACATTTGCAGGGACATGACAGAAAGAGACCAGCTGAGGGAAAAAAAAGGATACTGTGAACTTATGGGATCTAAAGCATGTCACCTAACTAGTTCCATCCACACTTTCCTCAACTGTAAAACCAAGAGAAGAATATATCCTGTCTCATATAATTGTCTTATCAGAGTCAATGACACACAGAATGTGGATGTGTCAGGGACTGGGGAAATCTAACAACAGGAGGCTTTTGTTTAGAAAAAGATGGAGGAAGAGAGTAATATTTAATTCCTTAATGGCTGACTTAAATAGGATCTGTTGATACTTTCTGTGAGGCTAGGCTGAAAGGTTTTAGCAAGTATCTTCTCCAGGACTTAGAAAGGTAACCAAGGCTAAGTACTGTGAGAGTATACTGGGTCGTTCAGACGAGGACTAGGACTAGGAAATTGTGGTAGGTGCTGTGCCATTTGGAGTTGACAGGCTATCACTGTCAAGGTTGCCTACGGTGGAAATGTAGGTTTTGGGGTGAGACATTTTCTTCCTGGTCGCTGCTTGTGTGGTTCCTGCCACAGCCAAAAGGCTAAGACAGATGCAAATTGGAAAAACAGAGCAACTGGCGCTGTTTGCCCGTGTGACATCCACAGAGCTGCTGGCAACATCTTGATTCTGGAATCTGTTTTCCATGTGATCACATGATGCACAAGAATGAAAATAATCAATCTCTTTCAAATGGAGAGACTGCTGCATCAGCCCACCATGGCCGCCAAGATGAGATCTCAAAACTTGCATCTTTAAAATAAAGTCTTCCCACTGCCTCCAGTTCTGCTCCTCTGCAAGGCTGTGTTGTACCACAGGGCGGCTAAGCCTGCTGAATTCAGCAGCTGGGTTTGAGAAACTTCTATCAGATGAGGCATCGCCACCATGTTTCCAAGTGGCTCCACCAAAAAAGGAAAACAAAAAAAAGGCCGTTACAATTTTATCTCTTAGCAAAGGAAGTTTCCATTCTAGATTCACGTGCAGCGACCAGATAGAGTGCCGGACAGTCGGGGAAGCGCTTGTAACAGAGCCATCCAGGGACCGTCTTTGTCAGGTTTCTGGAGATGGACACTGTCCTTTCAGCTTGAAAAGCTTCCTGGGTGCCTGGGAGGCCTCTTTCCTGCCCAGCCTGGCAATGGCAGACTGTCTTTATTGCCCCTAGCTGGACCAGGGAGGGACTTCAGGAGAGGAAGTTAGTAGTGTCTGACTGTTGTCAGGGTGAAACTTTAGGACTTACCTAAGCCCACAAGTGCATCCATTGCTCACCTTTTTCTTCCATGTTTGCTTATTCACAGCTATTCACTTTCAGCTCAAGAAGTGCCAGGTCCATGGATGGCACTGACTTGAGGTAGGTTTCAGGTGTCTCTGGCAGGGCAGGCAGGTGTCCTTCTGGGGGCTGCACAGGAGAGCCATTTTCCTTGACTTTTCAAAGCATCCAGAGAGGCTAGATGTGCTTCTCTGTGCTCTTTCTCATCTTCAAAATGGCCCACTACCCTTTCTGCTTCCACCCTCGCCTTGTCTCCTGTAGCCAGGTCTCTCTCTCCAGAGGGAGTGTGCTGGCATGGGGCTTGCCTGAATAACCCAGTAGCCCCTCTCCATCTTAGGTCCTGCAGAAACCCTCTTGCCAAACCAGGCCACACTCTTGGGTCCCACGGAGGAGGACACAGACATCTCTTGACGGCCACTCCTCAACCTGAGACAGTTGGAAGACATTTGTCTCTACGTTTCTGCTTCTTCTCCACCTACCAGCTTCTCTGGGCTGGTGATTTTTATCTAGAAAAAATGGTTTATTGGCCCCAGTGACTTGGGTGCGGGAGCAGCTCTCTGATGCCTTGCTTTCTGCCTTTTGAATTTGTCTGAAGCAGAGTGATGTCTAACTTGGTGCCTTATTCTAGGGAACGCGGTAGCTTGTTTTAGGGGGCATTTTCTTTATTCTGGTGGAGGCTGTTGAGTCAAGGTAGGCTAACCAGTTAGGAGAGTAAACACTGAGGCCTGTACCCTACAGCTGGCCCCCACTTGTTTGGTTTGGTCTGCACAGAAATACACTGTGTTGTGTTTTGTTTGATTTAGAGTACTTGCCAACAGGGGAGAATCAGGATATTTTACTACCAAGTTATCCTGATTTCTGATTCTCTGAAGAACTGGCAGTAGTATCCAGATTCTACCAGGCAGCTGCACAGAGGCGGAGGAGTGGTGCCCCCTGCAGCGTGTTTCCTTGTAGTTAGGCTGTACCTGGTTTTACCTGGTGGCTTCTTGACTTAGGACTGTGGTAATGATGGCTGATGGCTTGGAGAGCTTATAGCCACAGGCACACTTTTGTTTTTTGTTTTTTTTTTTTTGTTTTTTTGTTTAGCAGGATTATCAATAACATGAAATCATCTCTTACTGTTTTCTTCTTTTCAAAGACAAATTCTATGACTTCCAATTTAAAAAAATAATCACTCATTAGCGAAAACAAAAAATTCCATCTGATTTCAAAACTTTTTGCTTAGGGTCCTTAGTCACTGCTGAAAGTTGCACTTACTAGGTCCAAGAAAATGTGAAGCAACATGAATGATAAAACTTTATTCCCAGCCCACCAAAGATCATCAATTTCATATGCAGATTAATACAATCCTGTGATAGAAATTCAGCCAAGTAGAGATGTATCAAAATAATAATGTAATATCACCTCAGTTTTTGAAAAACTAGTAAAAAAATGACAATGAACATAAAGAATGTAGATATAAAGCTATAACCAAAACTTCTGGTTATAGCTTTTTTATAGAGCAGAATATAAACCCAACACACTTTTTATTTGGTTATTTGTGCAATCAACAAACATTTGTTGCATACCAAGTACTAGGTACCCATTCTTCCTATAGATCCGAATGGAATCCCTCCCCTGTGGAACTACTATACAAACAGACCAAAATATTAGCTCCTTGTTTGGGGGCTTCTAAAGAACATTTAAATATACTTGTCTTATAATTTTTAAATTTAGTTTTATGATTATCATTATTATTTACCACACACCGCCCTTCGTACATGTATGTCTCTGGGTAGTTTCTAATTATTTCTGAATTTTTCTATTTATGTTGAAAGTACAGAATAGTAAAACCTTTTCTTTATTCTTGAGAAAACATCTGCAAATGAATTCCAAATTTGCTGTAGTAAATTAAAGAGACGTTGCAGTCACTCGGCTGAGGTTTTTTGACTCTTACTGTCAGTCTGATTTGTATTAAGATTCCTCTCCACCTGTGCATCTTCTGAGTAAGTGTAAAGGAAAGCAAGACCTGCAGCAGGTACAGTACAGGGTGTTAAAAGTTTAACAGCTTGCAGGACAGTGTGGGGGTCTGTGGCTCAGTGTCATTCCTGATTCTGTAGTTTGTATTAATACTAGTTCATTGCTTGCCTTGGGGTAATAAGCATGCAGATGGGTTAGGAACTTTCTGAAAAACTATACCTTGTCTTTTGATGTTCATGCTTTCAATCCAGCCAGGTCTGAAAAATTCAGCCAGTAAGGGTTAACATCAGTAGCTTTTTTCAGTGGCACGCTTGCTAGGTGTGTTCTGTGGCCGGCTTTCTTTCAATGGCTGGTGTTTTTGCTATGTGTTCTGACTTTGTCCTGGAGCTCTGGGTTCTATGGTTCTCAGCCCATGGTAAAGCTGAACTCTGCTAATGTTGGTTATTCATCTGACAGTGTATACCAGGGAGATTTTATAATTGCTATGACTTCTCTTTGCTCCCTTCCGCTTCCCATTCCCAGCCCCTCAAATGGCTTATCAGCGGCGGCCCTGTGATTGAACTCTACGTAGAGTCGTAGCTTAAACTCAGGATTTGACATTCTGTCAAGGCTGCAGGGAAAGAGGTTTTTTTTTTTTTTTGAGGGGGAAATAGTATTATGTATCTATAACTTTAAAGCAAACTTTTCATTACCTGTATGATGGAAAAGCCAAAGACAGCTGAATTTCAGCATTTCTAAATTTGAGGTTGGCACACACAATCTTGAAAGGGTGACTTGCTGATTTCATGTTTAAGTGATTACAAAGCCAGTCTTTTTGGGTTGAAGAATTTACTAGAGTTTAGCAATTCAAAGTTGTGCTTGTTTTTAACCTTAAGGATGTGTTTCGTTTAAACTGAAGGACCTGAAAGTGGAATAATTTCAAACTAACCCCTAAGAGCAAATGCTGATAGTTTTAAGTGAATATAAAGATAGAATTACTGAATTTTCCAAACTGCATATAATAAGAGGCTCATCAAAAGGACTTGAGCTTATAGAGGCAAGGGGTATAACTACAGGCTGAGCTGAGTTGGGAGGAGAGCAAACGTAGGAACTACCACATTTAGAAATAAGCGATTCAAGTGCATGGTCAGTTAAGTCCTGTGGGTACATTTTCTTCAACATTCCTTGACTGTTTCCTTTAAGAATGGCTTTGCATTGTCTGACTTGTATGTGCTCCTGTTCTTGAATTAACTCTTGTGACAAATAAGAAACAGCAAACATTGTTAATGTTGACTTTATTATTTGCTAAAATATTAGTATTGGATTTTGGAGTCAACACACCAGCAGGTGGCTTTGTTTTGAAGCCTGTTAGAAAACACCTGCTATTATTGACAGCCTTTCTGGAGAGTGATCAGAAGTCTTTCCTAGAAATGCAGCCATAGTATTAACACTGGGCATTATAGGAAAGGATAGTGTGGATGTTGCAAAGACTATTTTCTGTGCACACAATACTTGTGATGCCTGCTGGATTTTACCTATTCTCTGAGTCCTTTGGGAGCCATTAAACCCTCTTTCCTTAACATTTTTTTTTCCATTGTGACAATTGGTATGAGATTTTTCTTTTTCATGACTTCTGTTATTCAAAGCACATCGCTGGCTCATTTCTCTATTCTCTGTTTAGTTTCATATTTTACCTTAATCTTTCTTAACATCAGTATCTGTCATTATGGTATTTAAGCTCTTAGAAGAATTTGGCAGTTGCTCACTTTTTGAGAAAATAAAGCACTCCCCTGCTGTAATGTTCTGCTTACACTGAGTTAAAAATCCAGTTGCTTGGCTAAGGTTGTGATGATTTAGGTGCTGTTTCTAAGTAATACAAGGAACATTTTCCTTGTTGTTAATAGTATAACTTTGGTCTTTGAAACCTTGATCATGCTTTTTTTCCCCCCTCCATGGTAGATGTGAAAAGAACCAGAAGTGCATGAGGCTATTTATACTATTGTCATGTGGAGACATATATGAGAGATAAAGTCCAGAAGAAAGCATTCAACAGGGGCAGAAGGGAGTTCTTGGTGACTAGGGGTGCTTGTGGCCCAGCAGAAGGAGGGGGATGATGCACACAGAGAGAGCAAGGCTTCAGCCTGCACATTGAACGCCCAAATGCTGTAGCAGCACAGACTGCATGATAGACGAGCCTGGCCCCAGGGGACCTTGCTGAGAAAAAGAGGGTGCAGACTCTACCCTCAGGCTTTCTCATCCAGTGTGTGTGGAGAACTCACCCCCATGCAACAATTCAGGTACGGCTATTTACCTGGTGTAGTGCAAACAAGCACAGGACAGCATTTGAAATGTGCCATACAGCTACTCATGTTTAGTTCAGAATGTGACACACGCTGAACTAACCTACCCTGGGGCTGACTAAATGTGGGGCAGGTGGGCTTTAGTATCCTTGTAAATGAACACCCAAGATAGTGTGTATATTTATTTAAGATTTATTTATTTATGCATATAAGAACTGGTGTACAGGCCAGAGGTGTGGGTGGTGAGAGAATTCACCAGAGACAGAGTGGGGAGCACAACAGGCAGATCGACTGAAATACACTGCTGAGGGGAGCAGTGGGAGAGTCAGGAGAGGTCTGCTGCACCATGTGGGTCAGCTCCCTGGGTAGGTCTGGAACTTGAGCTGCAGTGGCTGGGGAGAGCTTCCTAGTGTTGTGCTTTAACACGTGTGCCACCAGGGAGGGCCCAGTGTGTGCATTTCTTTTCAGAAGCACAAGAGGAAAAAATAGAAGTAAGCTTTTTTTTTTTTAAGGATTTATTTGTGTTTATGTATACAGAGCTGGGGTACAGGCCAGAGGTCCAGAGGTGGTGAGATGATTCACCAGAGACAGAGTGGGGAGCTTAACAGGCAGACTGATTGAAGAGCACTGCTGGGGGAGCTGCGGGTGAGACAGAAGTCCCTGCACCATGTGGTTCACTTCCCAGGCCAGGGATCAAACTCACATTGAAGCAGCTGCAGCTAGCTTTGTAGTGCTGTGCTTTAGCCCTCTGTGCCACTAGGGAGAGCCGAGAATTCAGATTTTTCAGCTAGCTTGTTCATTATCTCAATAAAGAACATTATCCCAATAAAGAATTGTTCAGGTATTGAGGGTCACCTTTGTTGACTTCTGTACTTTTTTTCATTGGAGATTCTTCCATTCTGTGAACTAAGACTTCTTTCTTCCACCTATGACATTGATATAAATAAAGTTTTCTTTCTATTAAAATTTTTAGTTATCAATAGACTAAAAGAAAATTAGAGCAAAAGTATTACTGGGAAAAGCAATCAAATAAAACCCATGCACAGAAACTGCCCCCAAAAGATGATAGGGAGGAAATTGACATTTGTAGCATGTCTGTCTGATTTTACTTGATTATGAATTCTGTTAGGAGTTGAACATTTAAGCTTGTGTACCTTTATGTGACTTTTGAGATCTCTAGTATGGCGAATCCACTTTTATAACTGGATTTTATTCAGCATGTAAATGGGGGTAGGTGATTGTTTTATATATGCCTGGTATTGAATGATGGGTAGGTGTGATAACTACATATAAAATTATATTAAAGTCCAAGAGGTGCTTTTATGAGGCAGGCTGGAAATGGCATCCGATTTTCTTATGGCTTTTTCATGTCCATTTTGATGAATCTATTTATTACTTCTATAATGAGTAGTACACATGGTTGGTTAGCCAAGTTATTGAACTTTATCAACCTTGGCTGAAATTCACAATGCGTGCCAAACTTGTTGTAACATGTAAGAAATTACATCTGGGCTAAAAGGTTCAGTAATGATTACTCTTATAATGGAATCTTTTACAAAGCATGGGATTTCATGATATGCCTATGCTTTTTAAAAATTATAGTGATACAATGAAACAAGGAATAACATAGTTGAAAAAAAGTTATAGCATGCTGTAGCATGGATTCACATTCATGTTGGGCCTGGGGGACTCCCAGGATGTGGTGAGACGGGGGTCTTGTTTTCTGAGTGTAGACTCACTTTCATATGGTTCTCCCTTGAGTCCTCCCTAAGGTAGCCATAATCATGTGATCTGTGAACCCTTCAAGGCCTGGAGGACTGTTTGCAACCATCCCAGGGTGGTAGGTTTATTATCAGTTCTCATAGAGAAAAAGGCAATTTTGAAGCTTTTGATAGATTTTTATGGGCTTTTAATTGTTGAGTCAGGAACTGACCAGCTTTCTGCAGCAGGATTTCTCTGGCTGTCTCCTTCCTTCTGCCATCCCAACTCAGAGTAACCCAATCTTTATAGCCCCTCATTTCTTGGCAGCAGCGTCCCGGTTGACATATGAGCATGCCCAGTTCTTTCTGGGCTCAGGTGTTCATAATTACACCTGCAAGATGGAAGGTTCTTGTCATAGATGCTAGTAGCAGGGGGGCATAAAACAAGCCTGATTTTTAACTCATTGACCCTCCAGGGACAAATGTTAAGAGTGTGTACTTATAGCACAGGTGGGTTTGCTAATTCAGGGCACAGAATTAAGGTGGATGAGGGGTCAGTGCTGGACCCGACAGGCTCCCATGAGGGCAGAACCAGGCTCAGTTCTTACTCCTATATTGCCCACCACCTGGGCAGGAATAAGGGGACCAGGAATATTAATACAAATGGAGATCCCTTCATCCACAAAGATACATCCGAAGAGGGGATGCTGGTCCCTACCTCCCTCTCCAGCAATTAGAGGCTACTGTATTTAAAATGATTAAACTTTGAGGAAATTCCAATGTAGCATGTGTGCGTTCCAAGTTTTCTTGTATATTGTGAAACTTCACTTTTTTCTGGGCAGCTAGATACAGTTTTCCTAAGTTTTATTTATTTATTTTTACTGGGGGTCATTTCATCTGTCTTCCAACATCTGTAGGTAGCCTTTGTCTTAAGAGGTAAAAAGGACCTGGTTTAAGATGCATTCTTGTATGAAGAAAAACCACCTGAGTTTTAAATTCATGCACCAACCTGCTAAGCAAGGGGCAGTCCCATGATGTTCACATTCTCTGTTCCACTCTGGGGGTCCCATCAATAATGGCCTATTTGTTCGGCTGCCCTTTGGAGGCAGCAAGAGGGATGTGTGCAAAGCTGTGTTCTCCACATGGACTGGTCCCTTACTGTTAGCAGAACAGACAGACCCTAAGAGTCTTCTTCCATTTCCACTTAGACCTAAACTTTTCCCATTTTGTGTGGGCATCAAGGACATGAGAGGATGTCAAAAGCATATGCAGGTCAGCAAGCCTTTGTTGAAAGAAGAGGGTGTCTGCTGAAGGGGAATGGGGATCCCTTTGAACAGGTCAGCTTCCTATATGCTGACATAAAGGTTGTCCAGAAGTTGGTGGACTTTTTGAAATGCTTGCGCTACCCTGATGGTAGCTCTGTAGAAAGAACTGCAGAATATCACTCGGCTCTCGCCACCACTGCCCCGATGGGTCTGCAGGAGCCGGCCCAGTTCTGCTGACAGCACAGTATGCCTTTTAATTATTCTGCCTTTGATGAAATATTTCTTTTTAATTTCATTAAATTTACTTCTTATATTAAGAACCACACTATTACACTTGCCACTGGATATTTAAGACATGCAACTAATTTGTTTTATTTTTTATGACGCTTCATAAGAACTCAGTTGAGCCATAAAGATGTGCGTGGTCTGGTTAGCTCAAAGCAAGGATGCAAAAACCAGAGGACAGGAAGGAAGTCAAGAGCACAACCCAAGCACAAATTCCTTGCTGTTGGTCTTACCTTTAGCATGGGAGAGCAAGTGAAAGCTTGAAAAAGACCGGATGTCTTTGTTTGAAATGATTGAAATTTTCCAGGAAAGAAAGACGTGGTCAGGATCGATATCTCTTGACTATTTTAACAATTGTTTAATTTTTTTGTGCCGTCTGCTAACAGAACACATTTGAAGTCGCCCACTCAGAGAAGTCAGCAGGCGTCTGCCCAACCGCAGTAACAGTCACCCAAATGCCATAGCCCCTAATCAAGCTTGTGAAATCCATGTGCTCCACTGTGGGGAGCAAGAGCAGAGTGCTTAATGTGCTCCCTCACTGACAGGGGGGGAGCTTGTGCAGGCATCGGGGCTTCTGAACTGCTCTCATCATTTGGCATCTCTATGCCCTACAGCTGCTCAAAGAAGTTTCTACCATGTAGTGTTTCTTGCAGCTCTCAACATTTGCAGCTATAAAGTCTCTGATGTAGATGGTCTGTTTATACCTTTGGTTGGTCAAGACGTTCATGACTTGTGGAAACAGTCCCAGGCATGAGACCACATCTAGATATTGTGTTTCTGCACAGTGCAGACTAGCTCACGGTTGGCAGTTTTATCAAATCGTGTCCTAGGCATCCCCAGTAGTTAAGTGGTAAAAGAAAAGATTTACCTAAATTAGTTCTCGCAAGAGAGAGATAAACCTGGCTTACCTGAAGGGACAGAACCAGGGTCCAGGGACAGAAGAATGCTGCAAGGAGATGGCATTCATTTGATTTTGTGTGTGTGTGTGTGTGTGCACGTGCGGGTGTTCGGGGAAGGGATGTTCTCATGTTTCAAGTTGTATAAAAATGACAGTAAGTTTTCGGTATCTAGATAATTCAGGGTCTAGTTTCAGAAACATAAGTGTGGGGTTTAAAGGGGGAATCTGTCCCTGACTTGGGTGGTGCTGTGGGCCACTTGTGCTCAATTCAGTGGGACTTCATGAAATGCTCCTCAGTGCTGTCTGTTTGTAGAATGAAATGGGACCACGCCTAGGCAGCCCCAGCCCTGGGTTCTGGCTTGGCTTTTGGCAGCGAAATGCCCTTCTTTTCCTCTGTCTTCATTTCCTGTATCTCTTCACATCATCTCTCCTATGTGCCTGTCTTTGTACTCACATTTTCCCTTTTCCTAGGGACACCCAGCATGTTGAATTGGGGTGCATATCATTGATCTGATTTTGGCCTGATTACTGCTGTAAAGAAAATCATATTCTGAGGGTCTGGGGATTAGGACCACATATCTGCTTTTGGGTGTGACCCAATTCAATCCATAAGGACTGTGCAGAAAAGCACCATTGCTTTCTATTACCCACTAGAACCAGATGAGTAGCAACCGCTCTACAAGTCATTCTTTTAATAGATACTTTTTGAGTGCCTACTGTGTACCCAGTACTGTTCTAGGATCTAAGGATACACTAGGGAAAAAATCCTCCCATCCCAGGGGAGCTTACTTTCTTACTTTTTTAAGGCAAATAAATCTCATAACTTGTTGCTCTTCTTCCTGTTTTTATCACCCATTAGACACCAAGTGGGGAATTGCCCGCTTTCCAGTAACAGAATAGGCTGCCTTGAGTAAATGAGTTTCTGGGCGCAAAGGTGTTTTCAGCAGAGGCTGGGTGGCTGCTCACTGAGGATGCTGCAGAGGCAGTTTAAATGCTGAATGGGCCTTGGATCTGTCATGGTTCATGTCCCCTTCTGACACCGGTCAGTAGTGTTGCTCACATGGACTGAGACTGTTTTGTCAAGTATACAGTACTTCTTTCTGTTTATTTTTCAGAGGAACAAATAAAATGTTTTTACAGCTTTCTGACTTAAAAACAGAAAAAAGTTCCAGGCCATTGGATTTTAAGTTTTTTTTTTTTTTTTCCATTTGTACCTTGTACTCCTTTGAGAATATTATGGAAACTCTGATTCCTCTGGAGGTGGGGAGAGGAGGATATCCCCTAGCTGGGCATTTGTGTGCAGTTTTTAAGAGGTTGGGGAGGGAAGGATAGTTCAAGGTTACTTAATTAGGAAATCCTGATACTTTACAGGAATTTTTACCACTAATAGCAGTTAAATACACAGACTTGTGTTAGCTAATCCTGTTCATAAAAATTCGTTGAGCTAAATAGAACTAGAAATAAAGACATGCCTATAGAACTTGTTTGTTAACCTTTTATTAAACTGTAACTCTTCTGATAGAAATTTATCAGATTCATCCATTGTTAAACAATGGAAATCTCTTAAACAAGTGGCAGGTAATGAAAAAAAAAATCATCTGTGACAGGCTGTCACAGTTGAATCTAAAACCTAGGGGCAAAATACCTATATTCTGTATAGTTTCCATTTCTAGACCCTGGATTTCTAAATTTTTCTTTATGAAATTTAAAATTTCTTTCATTTTGAAAGATGGGGCATCCTCTTTATTGATTTTCTTCTTTTCATAATCTTAATAGATTTGATTTCACCTGGTGGTAGAGTAATTTATTTAAGAAAACTGGATAGACGTGATATTAGAATGTGTTTAACAGCCAAGACCTGGTATTTAGTGTCTCATTCCTATTTATGAATTTAATTCAGGCTTTGCGACACTTCCGACAGCTTTTAAAAGTGAATAGTGATGGCCACTGTAGAAATATAAATTACTCAAATATTGTGTGATGAAAAAAATGAATGCTGGATGACTTAAAACAAAGCTGTGTAGCAGTGTGTCATAACCACAGGAACCCCTTAGTCACATGTTAAGTAAATGCAATGAAAACATTTGTAAAAACATCACCAAACTGCAGAGGACTTGTACAGTCAGATTCCCTGCTGGAGCTGGATGTTCAGAGACACTTGGGCCATTAGTCTCACAACTACAATCCTAGTACCTGGGTGATCATTCACCTTGGCTGTGATTACTTACCTGGCACAGCAGAAAAGCTTTTGTTTGCTTAAAGTGTTTGTTGCATGCAGAACTTTGCTTGAAGTGGTGATTATGGTGAATCACTTTAAATGAATGCTTTTCCATGATGTACAATATCGCGCTACTTCTCACAGAAAGATGGAATCAATACTGTTGACTATAATGGAGGTTTGCATTTTTCTAATTTCTTCTTTAGGCTGATCTGAGGAAAGATGTTCAAATTTCCATTTATTTAAACAAGATGGAGTTCTTGCTACGCCGAAGGAATATTTTTAGCTTAGTAATTTACTTAGCAACTGCTGTATTCAATATTTGATGTTAAACTTGAACTGAAACACATAGCATCGTATGACATGGGTTCCTACATGAACATTTTGTTGGATTGGAAACAGAATCAACACATTAGTCATTTTAATTCATTTAAGTTGGCTTTCTCCAGAATTCTGGAATCCAAAAACAACACATTTGTCAATTTTACACACAAAAGGAGAAGCAGGACATAGTTTATAGTTAAATACCCAGCTTTGCTATGAAAAACCAATGCAGTTAGAGCAAATTGAATGAAATTCAGGTGGAAACAAACAGTGTAATAAGATTTTGATGCATATTGGATAATTAAAAATTTGTTTTATATCTGTTTTAATGAGATCCCCTTTATCCATACTTTCAGAGTCTGAAATTCAGTTTTCTGTGGTTGATGTACATGGGTTTTGTAGTTGGCTCTTGTAATTACCTTTCATAGAAAATCTACAGGTCAGGGTCACCTTCATGCCCTTCCAAGCTTTGTTCTTTGTTGGCTTTGGGTCAATTTAAAGTTGAATGTTGAAGTGCATTGTCTCTCGCTGGGTCAGCAAACCATGGCCCCTGGGTTAAATCTAGCCCTCCCACGCCTGTTTTTGTAAATAAAGTTTTATCAGAATCCAGGAATGCCCACTCATTTACTACATTGTCTATGGTTACCCTCACATTGTTTTATAACAGCAGAAGTAAGTACTTGTGACAGAGACCATATGGCCTGCAAAGCCCAAAATATTTACTATCTGGCCCTTTACAGAAAATATTTGCCAACTCTTGATTTATTCTATCAACACATTTCTCATATAAAGACTTCTCTGTTGAAATTTCAGAGTTATTAAGAAAACAACATTCATTTCTCCTAAAGAATTGATTTGCTTTTTATTTTCACAATAACAAGGGTACTATAGAGTTTGTATTCTATTTCCTTTTTTACCTTGCTGTCCAGGAAGCTCAGAACTAAAATTCAAATGCTCAAGAATGTAACCTGCTTATTTCAGATTCCTGGTAGATGAGTTTTCTTTTATCTCTTAATGTGGACACACATGTTCACTTTTTAACAAATCAACTTTTGAAGTATAAATTATAAACAATAGAAACTCATACATTTTAACTGTACACATAATTGAGTTTGAAAAATGTATAATCCCAGATTAACTACATTGCCAATCAAAACAGAGAAACTTTACATTTCCAGGAAATTTCTTCTTGCTTTTATGTCCCAGGCAATTTGTCAGTCTCCCCTTACCCTTTGTTTCAGGTATGTAACTTTTAATTCTCAGGTCATTTAAGGGTGTTTTAAATATACTTTTATATACTAAAACATATGAAATACTGAATAAATAAACTAATAAAAATATATGTAATGTACTCTAAAATACTTTTTGGAAGTAGTTGGGATACCAGTGATGAATTGTTGAATAGCATAGATACTACAGAAGCTAAGAATTATTTATTCTATTTAATCTCTTCTACATGTTTTTAGATGTTCATGGGAGAATCTGAGGTGGAAATCACATACAGATATGTTTGGTAATGTTTTATTAATAATGAGCCTAAGATATTGAGAGCCCCTTACTTGCCAAGAACTCTGCTTAGTCACCTCATTTGATTTTCCTAATGGTCTTGGAAGAGTACTTTTTCTTGATTTCCCTTTTGCAGATGAGGAAACTGAGGCTTGCAGAAGTTAATTGTATTAGTTGCTGGGGCTAAACTGGGTGGCTTAAACTGAAAAGTATTGTCCTGCAGTTCCTGATGCTGGAGAGCTGAGATGAAGGCATTGGCAGGGTGGGACAGTGAGGGAAGATCTTATCTAGTACTCAGCTTGTAGAACACTATCTTCCAGTTCATTGGATATTCTGGTAATTGTTTGCATCCATATTTCTCCTGTATATAAGGACAATTGGTCATACTATAGTTTTAGGGCTCACCTAACAACCTCACTTTAAGTTGATGACCTCAAAGACCCTGTCCCCATACAAGGTCACATTCTGAGATTAGGACTTCAGTATTTGGGTTTTGAGGGGGCTGGAGGGAGGGGGCAGAGGACATCACAGCTCAAAGTTAGAACATTATGCTTTTTTCTCCTGAGGTTCAAGGGTCACAAAAAGTAACTAAGGCAGGATTCTGTTAAGTCTACCTGACTTCAAACAGAACCCCTATAGGCTAGGTCAGAACTAGTGTGTGAATGCTTTCCTGCTGTGAACTTGAGGGTGGGGGTCAGAGGACATGAACTAGCTTTGCCAAGGAGGAAGCCTGCAGGGGCTTTGGAAGTGGGGGAGGGGGGGCTTAGAGTCCAGTCTTTACCTGTCCACTTTCCTAGTGTTTGCCTCATCTTTCCTTATCTGTACATCAGGGATAATAGCATCATCTCCCCATGGCCCCGAGGTTAAATGGGAAGAAGAAAGAAGCGGTATGTACATTTGAAGCACAAGACAGCATGTGTTAGAGACAGTGAGTTCTGGGCTTTAATAAGACTGAAGGTTCTTAACTTTGAATGAGCTTCCAAATCCCCTGAAGGGCCTATTAGAACACTGATCACTGGGCCCAACACTCTGAATCTCTGACTCAGCAGCCTTGGGATAGGCTGGAGAGTATGCGTTTCTATCAAGTTCCCAGGGGTGCCACTGTTACCTCTCTCTCTGAGTGTTGAGGAATTAGATCTTGCCTTCATTTGCAGATACAGTTTACTATTTTCTTAAGAGAAACACCAAGGAGAAGTTAGATTTACAACAAGAAGATTAAGTCCATTCCCAGGAAGGTGCCTCCTGTGGGGATGGCATCAATTCTTTGCTCTTACTTCCCAGTGGTTGAGGCCAGAAAGTTTGGAGGTATTACCATTTTTTCCTTTTAGAGCTGATCTGTTCAGAAGAACCAATGTATCATGCACTTGACTTTCTATTACAAAATATCACAGACTAGGAGTCTCAGCAATAGAAATTTGTCCAAGATCAAGGTGTCGACAGTTTAGATTTCTCCTGAGACCGCTCTCCTTGCCTCGAAGATGTCACTTTTTTGCCATGTCCTCACTTGGTCTTTCCTCCACATGCTCATGTCCCTGGTGCCTCTTCTCATAAGATCACAGACCTGTTAGATTAGGGCCCTAGCTCCAGGAACTTAGTGAACTTCAATCACCCCCTTGCAGGCTCTGATAAGGTTATGTATGGCTCATCAGATGACAGTTCAGTCGAGAACAAGCAGTTTAACTCCTGATTTGTTTTTTTCCAACAAGTTATTTAATTTCATGTTTATTTCCTGTGTTTGTATCTGTTTCAAAGCACTGAAGGAATCTAGTACATTTTGTTTTAATAGAGCTTCTAAAATGTTATGTGCTTGAGGGGAAGTCTGCACCTTGAGGCAAGTACAGACTAAGTTGAGCATGCTTCCTCACCCTGTCTTAACCCAGCAAGGAGACTCCCCACTGGAATCTCTACTGGCTGTTCTCCAGGTACCCAGGCCCCACTGCTGAGGGCTGCAGCCATGCAGGGCATGGAAGCTCTGTCACTGAGGTGGAGCTGTCCTCTCTTCTTGGAATTGAAGTTCAGCCTACTCTCTGATCATGCCTATTACCTGTGCTGAGACTCCTGGCACCCTCTGGGCCCTAAGGTAGCAGCTGCTTAAGGAGAGCCGAACCACAGTCTGCAGCTGGCATTGTTGCTCAGAGCTGGGCCAGTGGGCCTCAGCTGGCAGGCATAGGCACCACCCACCTTTATGCCGAGCAGGTGCCTGATCACAGCTGATAGTTAGATTGCATGTTTCCTGGGAAATCTCACCAACCCTTCATCATATTGTTCTAAAATAAAATATTGTCAAGCTAAAAACTTCCCATCTCCCTCTTCTACATGGGTCTGATTTTGGCTAAGGATCTTCTCAAATAACTGAAAAAGTGATGGATAACTTCTTGGATGCCTTGTATGTCAAGCACTGTAGCCTCTGATTGTGTTCGATGAATATGTGAGTGTCATGGTGATGAGTCTCTGTGCTTTGCTGGGTGCAGCCTGACTTGTGAAGGAAGTGGAGTGAAAAGCTGACTTCCCATTTTGAAAGTCAGGGTTTCTAGTACCTTCCACACAGGATCCTTCTGGACAATGTGATTATTACCAGAGAACTCATCATCATTAGAAGCAGAAACTTATCACACACACATATTTATTATATAAAACATGTATTATATATATTGTATATATATAATTTATGTTAAAAAACAAACAAGTAACAAGTACAGAAACACACACACACAACTAAGGCACTGTTAACCTTTATAAAAATTTAAAAACAGTTGCCATATAAGTGAGTGACTTGGTTATGCAGATTGTCAGGAATACTTTTTTTTCCATTGGGTAAGGATGATTCTTTAATTAGGTGTCTTTGTATTTAACTTAATTTGCTTTTAAGTGCTGTACATTTTGTCTCCTATTGTGCTCTGAACAAATCTTTCCTTTTAGTATTTATTGCTTCCTAGCCAATCATAGCACATGTTTAAATCCGATTTTTTTCCTCATAAGAAGTGTAGGAATGACTGAAGGCCAGGTCACAGTCAATGGAACTCTGTCCCTATGCATTAAGTTTCAGCGACTAAATTTTATTTATACTTTGGAGAAGTTGACTCTTAGAAGTTCTAATGATGAAGAATGAAAAGTCAAATTGGACACTTTAAAAGTGAGCCACAAAAAGTGCTGAATTTTTTCCAGTTTGGTGTTTCAAGCACCTTGTCATGACTTTGGGAGATAAAGAATTTAATCTTGTCAAGGAGGCAAAGTATTATAACACTATTTTAAAGGTGAGAGACAAGGTTGATCTGAATTAAAAAAAAAAATTGGCTTTGAATTAGGAAGGCAGCTGTATTGTCCACAATGAAGATTTGGTATTGGAGCAGGCTTTGCATTTCTGGATGCTATCAGCAGAGTGGAGAAGGCTGTTTTCGTTTTTGTTTTCCTTTGTTTTTAAAGCAATCAGTCCTAACCACTTCTTAATTGACAGGGTGGACAACATCGTGAGACAGGCTGATCAAGAGAAGGGCCTCTTTTTGGACAAGTGCGTTGAGGGACCTTCGAGATCACCCCCTGCCTCTAAATCATAAAGAGCCCTGTCTTCAGCAGAGGACACAGCACAGAGGCCGTGGCTGAAAGGGAATCCTGGCCCAGCTGTGCAAACAATGAACTGCTCAGTAATATAACACAAGCGTGCTTGCAGACCAGAGCCGTGTTCCCTTCTCCTCTTGAAGTGGCCATAAATTAATCCATCAAAGCAAAAAAGGCCAAACATCAGGGTATAGCTTTCTACTTCTGAACACCACAAACACTTTCGTTCTCTTAGTAGATATGTCCCGAGTGCAGCATTACCAGAGGCGGCGCCACAGGGGTGTGTGTACGTGTGTACACATGTGTGCATGTGATTCCTTAGTTGCAAAAAGGCTTGTCCCCTGAAGAACAAAAACTTTGTAAGAGCTGGGTTTGAAATTGTAGAGCGTGGCATTCTCTCCTGTGAGTGAAAGGGGCTGTATCTTGCTGTGAGCCTTTCAGAGACATAGTGGTCTCCATAGCCAATAAACTGGATTTCACTTTTTTTTTTTTTTTAACCAGGAAGCCTTTGTTTTTGTTTCTTTTTTCATCCTGCTTTTCTTTTTCTTCCTAAGCTTTTGGGCCAAGTTTATAAAAGTGCCACGTATACTTTGTTAGAAAATCCAGTGTGACACTACTTTATTTTTGAAGGGGTCTTTAGCTTTGATTTGAATAAAGATACTTCTTTAACATTTGGCACTGAAACCTTTTAGAAACTGAAAAAGACTTTGAGCATAACCTGTAACAGTGATCTTGTTCAGAATGTCCCTTGTAAAACTACTTACTGCTTGCAAGTGTGGAGGCGGGTTCAATTAAATCTGCTCCTGTAAGGTATTGCTTTGGAGAATGTGGAGAGAAAGTTTACTTCTGTGGGTTAGTTACCCCTTCTATTAGGCCTCACGCAGATAAATGTGAAGGCAAAGGATAGTGTTAATTCTAAGCCTCATGATGAAATATTAAGTAAGAAAGAAGAGAGCTTTGATAATGGGCACAGTTTGGGGTCAGATCCCATTAAGTGGGTATGTTGATGGAATCAAGTAGCTGAAGAGGCCTAAATGCTTTTTGCCTTGACTTGATGACACACAAAAGAAATAGGCACGGTAGATTGTTGACACCGGAGCCCACAGCGTTTGGACCATCTCTCTTTCAGAATGTCAGCTGCTTAGTGAATTTAGTTTAAATTCTACAAATGCCAAAAACACCAATACAACTGTGTCACATAACATCCATAAAGAACACATGTTGAATTCTACAGCTCCTTCTCAGACACAGCAGCAGACATTTGGTTGTGAGTTGGTTTTTCTGGCTCTCAGGGACTTCTTTCTAGCTTGTACCTCTGAACTCAGGCCACACTGCTGTTGGTCCCCCTTTGCTCTTGTGGTTTTCTCATGTTGAGATGACGACAGTGACACTTCAGTGGGTTGCTGTGAAGTGTGCCCTACAATTAGATAATGTATTATGTGGCATTGCGCCCAGCAACTAATAACACCCACCTCGTTCTCCTTACCTCCTTTCAACGCCCTTCTCTAAAAATCAGGATGCTCTCAAAATACATTGTTTGGAACAGGAATAGGTTTCCTTCTTTCTGTTTTCACTTGCCTTGTTTGCTCTGTATTAAAATTTATATAGGCCTACAAATTATCATTTGGATCTCATTGAGTTTTTAATTTTTAGTCTTACTCTAACAGGTGTACACATACATGTTAAAAATTTGGATAGCATAGATGTTATAAAATGCAAAATAAGACTTTCTTGCCATGTGACCGACCAATCGTTCTTCTGCCAAGTAATCAATGTTAATGCATATTTAAGCACATACAGACTCCCCTTTGTGTTTTACCAGGGGGATGACACATGTGTACTGGGCTCTAATTTGTTTTTTTCTTGATGATATGACATGAAATGATCACAGTACCTCCACTTCATCTCACCTCTTTGTAGCTGCACAGTGCTTTAGTCTATAGATGCCAGGTGATTGGTTTTACCTATAATTGATAGATATATAGGTTGATTCTAGTTTCTTAGCTGTTACAAACAACACTTGTTGATTATTCCTCTCACATTTTTGCTCATGTGGACAAGTAAATTTGTAGGATGAATTTATGGACACAGAATAGCTGGACCTAAGGACATGTACTTTTTTTTATAAAAGATTTATTCATTTATGAATATAAAACTGGGGTACAGGCCAGAGGTGCAGGGGAGGTGAGAGGATTCATCAGAAATAGAGTGGGGAGCAGAACAGGCAGATCGATGAAGTACACTGCTGAGGGGAGCAGTGGGCAGGTCAGGAGAGGCCTGCTGTGCCCTGTGGATCACCTCTAGGGTAGGGATCGAACTCATACTGAAGTGGATTTAGCTTGTTAGTGCTGTGCTTTAACCTGCTGTGCCACCAGGAAGGGCCTAGGACATGTACATTTTATAGATATAGTCCAGTTGTCCCCAGAGATGTGGAGACAGTTTATATACCACTTCCTTCCCCTTCTCTCCCATTAACATGAGGCTGCCTGATTCCTTCACACTCACCTTTACTGCCCAATTTTGCTGTCCTTACAGAGCCTCTTTTCATCAGGCTTGTGTGGAATCATGTTAATGGTCCTCTCTGGGCATTTTTCTTGCTGTGATTCTAACACTGGAATCTGTCAGTGGCAGATCAGATGAGAACTTACTCAACCAGCTCAGTGGACGCTCTACTATACAGCCTGGGGTCAGTCTTGCCTCTTAAGAGATGCTCGGCAGTCACTTGGAATTTATTACAAGCCTTCCAAAGCATTATGGCCTCAGCATGATACTGCCCAAAGCACGTAAGTGCAGCCTGGTGATATTTCAAAAAGATAGTCCATGTGAACCGATGTGTTCCAGCTCCTGGATTCTCATCTCTCCAATTGGTAACTTCCTTTGGTAAATATTTATATTTGAGCCCTCTTGGTGTTATTCAGGATATGTAGAAGTCTCTATGGGGCTCTAGTGGCTGGCTGTATATCATGGAGATGGTGAAAAGCAGAGCTGGCGATGACTTATTTTCCTCCGGAGAAACCCATGTAGTTTTGTAATTTCTCAAGAGTTGGTAGCTGCAGTTTCTGTTTATTGAGCATAATTTCTAAGTTTCTCTGAAACTTGGAACTGTGACTTTGAAATGGTGTTGGAAGATAAGTATGGTCTCTCAGGTGATTAAACACCTGCAGGACCAGCAGTATGCATTCTCAGGTGACTGCACTTGGCACTGACCTCACTGTTGTACTGGAACTCATAGAATATCCTCTGAAATGTTCCAGCTCCTGGATTCTCATCTCTCCAATTGGTAATTTCCTTTGGTAAATATTTATATTTGAGCCCTCTTGGTGTTATTCAGGATATGTGCCATGGCCCACACACAAGACAGTGATTCCACGCGTGTTAATCAGATCCATTGGGGTAGTATGGCCCTTGTACTTAGAGGAGGGTGTAGGAGAAACTTAAAGCTGTGGACTGTGAGATGGAGACATGGTCCCCAAATCTGGATTGTCCTATAGTCTAATCACCATTAGGTCTAGCTTCTTGCTCTCACTTTCTAGGGAGAGAGCTCTTTGTGCTGGAAGATGCTGCAACTTGTTGACTGCTTCCTAAAGATTGCTTTAGTGGCATGTTCTGGGGGGCTAGGGGAATCACCCTCTCTGCGGCCTTTTAATTGTGTATAGTTACAAGAAACATTTGTCTCCAGTGTTTCACAATTATAAATTAATAATAACAACCCATTAGAAATTACTGGTGTTGTAAGCCCCAACTCCTCTGGGCATCTTAATAAAAATGATAATTAAAACCATAATTTACAGTAAATGGGGACACTGCCCAAGTAAATCCACAATATGAAGAAAATTAAAAAACTCAAAGCAGAGGGAACCTTCCCCGCATTGAGGAAAGAATGGTCTTGTCTTAGTTTCTAGTTCAAAGGTAGCTTTGTCAGGAATTTCGGGCACTGGGTTCCCAACTTGATCTTTGTGCCTGAGGAAGCTGTGACTCTATACCCCCCATTCATCCTAACAAAGAGTCTGTTCGGTGTGGTTCCCTGTTCCTTATCCTCCTCCATCACATACAAACCCACTCTTCCCTTCGTGTCTTGGTGAACCAGTCACCAACCTCACTTATGGCACAACTGGCATCCTCAGAGTCTTGGCTTCTCCCTCATACTTAGGCATTTATCAGGCTTTGCCATTCACATGCAAGCCTTACCAATTAGTGCTCATGTCTTAATCATACACTAGCCTTTTTTTTTTTTTTTTTGCTTGACTGACTCATTTTTATGTCCTTTGTCCCAGTGTATTTCTCAGTCTAGAGTTTTCCTACCATGCAATGGCACCAGGAAAATGCAGATGAAGTGGGCAAAAGAATTTGCGGCTGTGTCTTCACCCACTTCATCCCCTTCATCCCTCATTGCTCCATGTTTCTGCCTGCCCCAAGCTGAGTGCTGTTGCCAGATCTTCCAGCATGTCACTAGCATCCTGCTCTTTTCATGCTCAACAGAGTAGAATTTGACACTTTCATATAAAATCTTGAGCAGGTCAGTGTGAAGCATTCTTTGAGCTTCTGCCATTTGGAGGTAAAGACTCTGAGTGAGGTGGCTTCATGGTAAGCTTGAGCCTTTGTCCCTAGTAGGAGTCTTCCATGGCAGGTGTGTACCTGAGCATCAAAAGCCAGCAACAGCCTTGTGGCTAATGACAGCAGCTTGGGCAGGAACCATGCCAACAGAGGGGCCTGAACCCCCTCTGGCCTGCAGCAGCTCTTCAGACTGCCTGATTGCTGCCCAGTGGGTTTGGGGGCCCAATGTGGTGCCACTGTAAGCTTTTTCACCCAAGTTGGACATCTACCTTTGCATATATAGTCATTCTGATTTTTACTGTCAGGCAGCTCTTCCTATTAAAGGAAGGACAAGAGGCAGGCAAGTGTGGGCCACTCTATACTGTCTGACTGGATAGAGATTGATCCTGTGGTCACCTCTATGCAGGACAATGAAAGTAGTGTAAAACGAGTGGGTATTTAATATGTATGTTTTGGTCTGCTTTCCCTTATGGTACTTTAATGTTTATATGCAAAGCTTTACTCCATGGCCACTTAATTATCCTGGCTGGATCAGATGTAACAAGTGCTAGAAAATAGACACGACCCATTGTTTTGATCCAGTTGTCTTCCTTTATTTTCTTTATTTTATTAGCTTCGAATATTCTGAATGCACTCTTGCCCACCTCCATGCAGTTAAGCTGGTTCAATTTAAACATTGTCATCGAGTTAATTTTTTATGAGATGAATCAGGTTATTGAATTTAGTAAACCATTGCCTTCATTATTCTGCACCAGCCTTGGCACTGTGCAGAATTGGCTTAGCACCGCTCCATTCGACTAATTAAACTGGTTCTTGGCTGCAGTGCTGGGAGAGAGAGGGGTGCTATTCTCAGGGGATTTTTAGGGACTCTGGCGGTAGGTAGCATTATTAAACTTTTTATAATACTCCACACTACAGAGATATGGTTTATTACAGAACAGTTTTTGTCCTTCCTGTGAAGCCATCATCCTTCGATATACCCATGTTTTGTTTTTGCTCTGAAGGCCCTTGCAAAGGGTAAGAAAGTGGAGTTGTCTATTGTGGCTGTTAAAGAAAGAGTAGCAGCACGAGGCACTGCTTTGAGAAAGGAAGATGGAACTTCCAGAGTGTGATTTTTACCAGACACAGGGACAGATGCACTCACCTTAAGTACCATCAGGAATTTTCTAAAGGAGACAGAATGTAAACCTGTGGCTGCAGCCTGTGGCTCCCGTCCTGTCACAGGTGTCTGTTGGGGAATAGAAAGTCCTTCTTGGAGGTTATTTTGTCAAGTGAGATAGTATGACTTAACAAATTTGCTTGGGGAAATAAATTTTGGAAGAGAGCATGCTTCCTCCCACTCCCGCCCCAGATTTCTAGGTAGTATCATTCAGAACTACAGTGAGTGGTGCCTGCTGAATTTTAATATTTATTCACCATTAGAGAAGGAAGCTAGAGGGTGATCAGTGAGTATTGTTAGGAACAGCTTGGATTGTTTTAAAATAGCCCAGAATATAGCCATTAGCAATCAGTAAGAACCATTTATTCCTTCGGCAGGTATTTATTGAATCCTTCTGGGTGTTAGTCCCATGGCATACAGAAGTGAAAAAAGGGGTTTGCAGTGAAGCTAGCAAATTAGATAAACAAAGCCTTGGGGCCTGTATGACCCTTCATTGTATCAGTGCTCTTTCAATCCATTAAAAATATGATTGCAAATAATGGTTAAGCCTTGCCTCTTCCACCTTCCCCTACTACGTTGCATCATTCTTCCTTTTTATCCCCTCCGAGAAAGATGTAATGGACACTTTTTCAGTTTTGCTCTAACCTCTAACCTGGAGATTTCCTTCTCTTTCTCTTTAATTAATTAATTAATTATTATTATTATTTACATCATCCTCCACTGTATCACTCATTCACCATCACCATATCCCCTTGCCATCATCCCTACCTTGTTTTGTGCTCCTGCCCCCTCCTTTGCTGTGTGCCTCAGTTCTATGTCTTTTGCTTCCCAGTTATGAGTTTGTCTGTATTGCACATATAAGTGAGCCTATCCGGTATCTGTCTCTTTCCTTCTGGTTACTTTCAACTAGCATCAGTGACCTGGAATTTCACAGAGACATGGACTCCAACATTTTCAACAAGAGCTTTTGGGTGTACAAAGTCCCGGTATTACAAGTGAAGTGAGTTTTAGCCACTTCCTGTAGTCTCCATATGGCTGTCAGCATTTCGTTAGCCTGATTGACACAGCACATCAATCCACAAGCAAGCCACAAGATTTCTTTCCCATCATGCCTGTACCCATCCAGCGTCAGAACAGCTGGACGACGAAACCTGGTGTTTCACTTCCTCTCTTTTCCCAAATGATGTAGGTGCTTTTTGCTCACTGGTGACTAGGGGTGAAATTGGCATCGCAGTTAAAAATGAGTAAATTTTCGAGCTCTCCCTGGTGGTGCAGCGGGTTAAAGCACAGCACTAAGAAGCTAAAGCCACTACCGCATGAGTTCGATTCCCGCTTGCCCCGGAGGTGACCACATGGCGCGCCAGGCCTTTCCTGACCCGCCCCCTGCTCCCCTCAGCAGTGTACTTCGTTGATCTGCCTGCTCTACTCCCGACTCGGTCTCTGGTGATCCTCTCACCAGCTCTGTACCTCTGGCCTGTACCCCAGTTCTGTACGCACAAATAAATAAATCTTAAAAAAAAAAGGGCCCTCCCTGGTGGCGCAGTGGGCTAAAGCACAGCACTAAGAAGCTTAAGCCACTTCCGCATGAGTTCGATCTCCGCCTGCCCGGGAGGAGACCACATGGCGTGGCAGACCTCTCCTGACCCACCTGCTGCTCCCCTCAGCAGTGTACTTCGTTGATCTGCCTGTTCTGCTTCCCACTCTGTCTGTGGTGAATCCTCTCCTCTCACCCTCCGCATCTCTGGCCTGTACCCCAGTTCTGTATGAATAAATAAATAAATCTTTTAAAAAAATGAGTAAATTTTCGAGCTCTCCCTGGTGGTGCAACGGGTTAAAGCACTGCACTATGAAGCTCTCAGAAGCCATTGCAGCACAAGTTCAAACCCCAGCCCGCGTGCTGTCCCATATGGTGTGGCAGACCTCTTCTGCCTGCCCACTGCTCCCAGCAGTGTATTTCAGTAGATCAGCCTGTTCTGTTCCCCACTCTGTCTCTGGCAAATCCTCTCACCCACCACACTTCTGGCATGTACCCCAGTTCTGTATGAATAAATAAATCTTTAAAAAAAAGAGTAAATTTTCGAGTATTGTCTCCTTGCTTCATGCCTTGAACACATAACTTCAAGCGCCTTTTACTGTATATACCAAAGAGGAGGCAAACAACATTTGGATGTTAATGACTTGTAATTTGAAATCTGTGTATTGTTCTGACATCATATCCAAATATAGGAGGTTTTCTTCAGGTTATGATAATGGGTATCTTGGCATATCTTGGAATATAAAACTTGGCATATTCTGAAAAAACAACTCAGGTTGTCCAAACAATGAAATTCAAGGGTGTTTTGGAGCATTCAGACAAATGGAATAGTGAATCTTGCAACTAATCGCTCTAAATTCTGGTTGCTACTAAAGCTGATCTGCTCTTGGGTTGTTGCTGGCAGTAGACCTGGGAGAGGTTTCATTTTTCAGTCATAAAGACTATGCTATATTTGGGAGGTGGCCACAGGGCTCTAAACCCAGGAGCTCTAAACCAATTTATTTCCCCACCTACTATGGTTATGCTAGATTCTACTACTCACTGCTTTCCATTTTAAAAATGATAATTGAGTTTATTTTATTATAAAACTTTCCTTTTTGAGGTATAATCAACATATAACATCATAGGTATTTCAGATGCATAACATAATGATTTGATAATAGTTTATATTGAGAAATGGTGGTAACTAGTTTCTGACGGCTAAGGACAGCGCTCTGTGACTTACAAGTACTTAAAGCTGGCATCAACACAAGTGTGTCAAACTCCTGAGTTTGAGTTTTGCACAGTGCTGTGCTAGCTTCCCTTAAGATCTAGTTTACACTCATAGGTGGGACTCCAGAGAGATTAAGTATACGGAAGTAGTCGGGATGAATGAACTTCATGAGGCCTTTCACATGGCAATCTCAGTAAGGTGATGAAATACTGATATTTTATCCCTATTTGCATTGTCTTGGAAAGCATTGACAGTTATTTGACACAGACTTAGCTGAATTACAGTGTTGTTTTCCTTTAGTGGAATTGATGACTTTGCTGTTGCACTGGATTCTAGATATGGCCTTTTTGACAAGATTTGCTGTTGCCTCCTTTAGAGCAGCTCTCCTACCCCCTCCCCTCTCTTTCCTCTTTTCTGTCTTGCTAGAGCCTTTCTCTCTTTAGTAAGTGTTGCAGTTGAACCACATGCTTGCCAACACATGTTTTGGTAATTTGTTAGTTTTCATGTCAGCCATGTGGTATTAAATATGTAGGTATGTAGTTATATTTCACTGTATCTTTAATTTACATTTTCCAAATGACTGAGTAGTTTGAACCTTATAAAACAAATGTGAAATCTCTCTTCTTTTTCCATTATGTGAAAGAGTTTATTTAATCTAATCTGACAGTCTAAAGCTATACCACCTTGAATGTGCCCAAATTCATGATCTCAGAATCTTGTCTGACAATCTTTGTCTTTTGATTGAGTTCTTAACTCACTTATATTTGATGTAATTATATATCCATTTGGTGTTAAGTATACCCCCTAACAGGGGTTATTTATCCAACTAATTTTATTTTCCTTTTCTTGTCTTTCTTCTTTTTATTAGTCTACTTCCTTTTTTATTAGCTTATTAAGTGTCTATGTTTTGCTATTATCTTAGTGTTAATTGTAGAGATCACAACCTGAATCAGTGACTAAAGTAGTACTTTATTTTTTTTGGGCAGTGTGTGGATCTTAGAATGATTTAATTCTGTTTACTTGCCTCTTGGATTATGTGTTATTATTGGTGTACAAATTCTTATTAAGTATCCTAAAATTAATAACCTACTGCTGTTATGTACATTTTCCATCTCTGTCTGGGGTCATTTTCTGTCTGTCTGGAAGACATCATTTTCTGTTCCCTCTAGGGTAGATCTGCTGGTGACTTATCAACTTTTGTCTGTTTAAAAGTTTTGTCTAACTTTATTTTTGAAGATTATTTTTCTCAGAGCAGAAGCACTAAATGCTGGCCCTTTTTCTTGGCCTTTTAACTCTTCTCGGTTTCTGATTCCCAAAATTTCTAGTCATAGTATCCTGATATCTTCAAAGAGCTATATGATTGCATGTTTGTATCCATGTGTTAATGCATCAATGCTCATGTGCATACATGTGGGTTTTGTGTGTGAGTATATATTTGTGTTGTGTGCTTGTTTCTCCTGCTTTCCTAAATATTAGAGGGGGCATGAGTCTGAGAACCCTAGACTGCCTTCACTGGAAGCAGAAGTGATAGAGGTATTCAGCACATTGCAAAACACTGTCAAAACTTAATAGGTGTTGTTGGTTTTATTCTCCATGTCTGCTTTATCTTCTAGACTGTGAACTCCATAAGGGCAGTGGACATGTCTGAGACTGTATCTATCTTTACTCTTTGTGTTTAGTGTGGGAGCTTGTTATGATGAAGTCCTACTTAAGTGACTGACTATGCTGTGAGTTCTTACATGGTTCGGCTTTCACCTTTGAAATCATTGTGCTCTTGGGCCAGGTTTTCTCATCCTCCACACTGTGGACATTTTGGACTAGAGGATTCATTTTCATGGGGATGCCCTGTGCTTTGTTGGATATTTTGTAATTTTTCTGGCCTCCACCCACTGGATGCCAATGTCTTCCTGCCCTGAACTGTGACTACTAAAAATGTCGCTAGCCATTTTGGGGCAGTCTAGGCAGCAAACTAGGGCATGTGGTGCTTAATGAGGGCTGTGTACCAGGACTCAGCGTCTTGCTTTTATGTTTCCTAATGTTGACTTTCCTCTAAACCACAGGGTTTGAAACTGCCAAGTCTTTCGCCCTCCATGGTGCACACGTGATCCTGGCCTGCAGGAACATGGCAAGGGCCAATGAAGCTGTGTCACGCATTTTAGAAGAATGGGTAAGCACACACTTGGTGGTTGGTTTTCATTGTGAAATGTAATAAACACATGTAGAGTTTGGTACAGTGGGTAAAGTTTATTGCGTTGGGATAATGTTTTCTTTATTTTTAAAGTCATATTCACTTTGTTTACTTTATGAATGAAAGGGTGAATAAACTGTTATTATCCACACATTTGATTATAGTTCATTGTCAGTGTGAGCTGCTTTATTATCCAGAGGTTTAAAGTGTTGACTCATTTAGCTCCTTTATTAAGAAAAATAGAATGTGGTTAACACCCATGAATCAATCAAGAAGTTGTTATGCTTATGGTTTCTAGGATTACAGCAGGACAGGCTTTAACTCTGTTCTGGTTTTTTGCTTTTCTCGCTCTCTGTGTAGATGTTGGGTGGATATGTCTGCATATAAACATCTACTGAGGGCCTGCCGTGTTCTTGGGAGCAAATGTGTATGTAACATCAAACAAAATAAAACCCCTGTTCTCATGGGTTGATCTTCTAGATAAAAGAAATAGAGCAGTAATTAAGCTTAATATTTGGCATAAAGTCAGGTTGTTGTAAATACAGTGGAGGACAATAGAGCAGAGTAAGAGATTTTTAGATGGGTTGAAGGGCAGAGATGGCATTTTTTCCCGAAGGAGGTAATATAGTAAAGCATGCATAGGTCAGGGGAAATACTTAGAGTGATGGGAGCAGCATGTGAGAAGGCCTAGGGGTCAGAATGTGTTCAGAAGCTTCAGGGATTGGGAGAAGGTGTAAGGACAAAGCTGAAGATAGGAGGAGGGTAGGGAGGTGTCTCAAGGGACTCAAAGTTGGGGTGAGATGTGAGCCACAGTGTGACACTGGCTGAACAATTTTTTTTAAAGTATTTAAAAAATATATTTACTTATTTATGCTTGCAGAACTGGGGTACAGGCCAGAGGTGTGGTAGGTCAGAGGATTCACCAGCGACAGAGTGGGGAGCAGAACAGGCAGACTGATGAAGTACGCTGCTGAGGGGAGCAGCCGGCGGGTTAGGAGAGGTCTGTTGTGCCATGTGGGTCACCTCTGGGGCCAGGATCAAACTCATACAGAAGGGGCTGAGGCCAGCTTGCAATGCTGCGCTTTAACTAGTTGCATCACCAGGGAGGGTCCCAAACTACTCACTTTAGTTAACAATGAAGTAGTAATAACAGCACAATAATTTAGTTGTATCAAAGCCATTAAGAGTAAAATAAAAACAAAGCTAATTAAGAGGCATTGCTTCAGCTCCAATTAATTATTGCCTTTAAAATAAAGATGGTAGGACAAAGTACCATTAGTTTAGTGCTTCTCAGCCCTGTCTGTTCATTAGAGGAATGAAGGAAGGAAGAGAATTTGTGCTTACAAAACAGCCACACCCAAGGGCCACCAGAACAATACATTGAGACTCTAACAAGAGTGGTGACCAGACAAAGATGTTTGAAGAGTTGTCAGTATTGAGAATTACAAGTTTAAGATAGTCAGCCAAGGAAACGATGTCTCAAAGCAATTCAAAACTGAGATATTAAAGAAAGAAATGTGAATTTTTTTTCTAGGGAAAGGGAAATCGTCTACTCACTTCTCATTGTTCTTTATCTATATTTGACCTCCTGTAGTAGAGTTTAACAAATACCAAATATTTGAAATTATGCAAACTTGCTACCCAAATTGAAATTCTTACCTTAAATTTAGGATACTTTATTGCTTTTAACTGCTTATAATATTCCTTTGTATGCTTATTTGCTATAATTTATTTAACCAGGCTCTCTTTTGGTGAACATTTAGGTTTGTTTTTCTATTTCAAGTGATGGTCCATTTTTTTTCTTGTCTGAAAGTTAAATCTCACATTTTCATACAAAATTGGGTCTCAACAATACTGTGGAGAGCATTTTGACACATGTAGTCATGCATCAGTTAGTGGCATTTCTGTCAGCAGCAATACAGTGGTCCCAACAGGCGATACCATATAGTATAGGTGTGAAATTAGCAGTGCCAACAGGCTTGTGTGATTATACTCTTTGGCATGCACAACAGTGAAATTCCCCAACGACTTATTTCTTGGAAAGGACCCCATCATTGAACGCCTCACAACTGTACTTATATGAGTCCAACCACAAGGAAGAATCTTAGCAATGGATTTGGTGACTAGATTTTAAAATCTGGTTACTGTTTCCCAGTTATCTAATTATGTATACAATTCCAGTTCTGTCTCACTGTCAATGGGATTATACCTGCTGGTAGGATGTCAAAGGGGTCAAACTTGTAAAATTTTACCCACTTGAAAGTTATATACATACATACACACATACACACACACACATATATTTAAAGATTTATTTATTTATGCATACAGAACTGGGGTACAGTTCAGAGGTGCAGGGGCAGCGAGAGGATTCACCAGAGACAGAGTGGGGGGCAGGAGAGGCAGATCCAATGAAACACACTACTGAGAGGAGCAGCGTGTGTGTCAAGAGAGGTCTGCTGTGCCTTGTGGATCACCTCCCTGGCCAGGAATCAAACTTGTACTGAAGTGGCTTTAGCTTCATAGTGCTGTGCTTTAATCCCCTGCACCACCAGAAAGGGCCCAAAAGTTATATTTAAACTAGAAAAATAAAACTCCAGTGACCCAAGTAATATTGTAATAGCTGTATTGTACTTGCAATACTATTAATTAAACCAGTCTTCAAAGCGACTGCAAAAGCATACATATTCAAGCATTGTTTAAATTTTCTTTGTTTTCTTTAGATATGAGAACAGATTCTCTACTATCACATTGTTTAAATTCTCTTTGCTTTCTTTATATTTGAGAACAGATTCTGTATCCTATTACAACCAATATTTGTTGCAAAGAGGCCGAAATTCCTAGCACTGCCCTAAATAACTGTGTGATCTCTCATTCTTTTTTTGGTGTTGGTTTCCTTGTATTTAAGGAGGAAGTTTGAATGAAAGGCTCTCAAAGACCTCTTCTCTTGTGTTTTAAGCCTTCCCTGGGTCCCTGTGAGTCAGTCAGTTTCAGGTGACAAGTGTCATTGTATAGTTCCATTCTATCTCACAGTGCATTGAGGTCAGACAGCAACCAGCACTCCCAGAGAAAATGATCCAGATCTATCCTGAAAAAATGGAGTGGAAATGCAAACAAAGCTTATACTCCTGTGAGTTTCAAATGTTTCCAAACAAGAAACTCAAGCAAGAAACTCAACCCTTCTGTTACTTCTCACCTGTTTCCTGCAAATCCCTGGCACCAGGTCCCCAGATTAGGATTGTAGAGGTGCAAATGTAGCACCCAAGGCCGCCACTACCATTGTGTGTCATGGCCCTGTTAGTGCAGCACAGAACACATGAGGCCCTGCCCTCCCATCTGTGTGGACTCCTGCCCCTTATCTGGCACATCTTTAAACATCACTTTCTTGTGGTTCACAAGGTCATTTTGATTGACTCCAACTTGAGTGTGTTTATAAGTCATCTGGGCTGAATCTATCAGGAATGGAGCAAGGGAGGAGGTGCAACATATGGGTGCCCCATGGGAGATTCTCAAAATGATCCAAAGTTTTTTGTTACAGCAAAAGCTCGTTCAGAAGTCTTTGGGCGGCTTGGCTTATGTCTGCTCGCCTGTGCCAAGGCTCCGTGGGCTTTCTCAGCTCCCGCCCTGGTCTTGGCTTTCAGGCCTTCCCTGACTTGTTCTTCCCTGCCTAGTCTTTTTCTTCCTGCCTTCTCATTCCAAAACTGCTGTGCTCCAGAGCACTCTTGCCTGCCTCCAAGTCAGCAGAATGTTGTTCTCATGCTTATCCTGGGGCAGCAATGGCCACCATTTATTGAGTCCCTGGGGGGGACAAAGTATTCTTGGTCAGGAGGTGGAAAAGCCTGATTTTCTTCACTTTACAGACTTGCCAGTGGATGCTCACAGGGTTAAGGCACTTGCCCAGGGCACCAGGCTCCTGGTGAGCTCCATGTGGGGCTGAATCCTCCACACCCAGGCTGTCTAGTCAACCCATGAGCCAGATTTTCTCCTTCCTCTAGCACCAGGCATGATCCTTACCTTTAACAGTTCGCTTTCAGCATCACTAGATGCTACTTTAGAAATTCATTTCAGAATTAATCATATTTGTCAGAGCAAGTCTTGCTGACCCACCTATTGTCCCAAGCAGTCTCCTTTCAAATGAAGATGTCCTTTATAGGTACCTAAAGTCACTTTGGAGGAGAACTGGCTATTTAGTTAAATAGATCTGGCTGTTTAGTTAAATAGATCTTATATATTTCATTTATAGAATTATGTTGATATGTGGAGTTATATTAATAAATGGAATTATATTTAGAGCCTATATGTTATTACCACAACTACCTACCATCAATTATTTAATGGGAACCTCCCTCCTCCTGAAATGTCTGGGATGCTCCAAAGTTAGAAGTAAGAGCAGAACTGGAAACAATTAAAATTGAGTGAAGTAGACTATGCAAAAGTAAGGCATCCTCTTAAAAATACCAGTCCATTTGGTATAATTTAAATAGTGGGGAAGCAGGGGAGCCCCTCCAGCCCCCAATAATATTTAAATAAAGCATCTCTGGAACATTTTTTTTTTAAAGTTAGTTATTTCCTCTTTGAAGATTTTTTTTTAAGATTTATTTTTTATTTGTACATACAGAACTGGGGTACAGGCCAGAGGCTCGGGGCAGTGAGAGGCTTCACCAGAGACAGAGCAGGGAGCAGAACAGGCAGATCCATGAAGTACACTGCTGAGGGGAGCAGCGGGAGGGCCAGGAGAGATCCACCACGCCATGTGGTCACCTCTGGGGCAGGCGGGAATCGAACTCATGCGAAAGTAGCCTCTCAGGGCCGAAGATTTTTTTTTTTAAGATTTATTTATTTATTTATACAGAACTGGGGTACAGGCCAGAGATGCGGAGGGTGAGAGGATTCACCAGGGACAGAGCGGGGAGCAGAACAGGCAGATCGACGCAGTACACTGCTGAGGGGAGCAGCGGGCGGGTCAGGAGAGGTCTGCCACGCCATGTGGATCTCCTCCCGGGCAGGCGGGGATCGAACTCATGCGTAAGGGTCTTAAACTTCTAAGTGCTGTGCTTTAACCTGCTGCGCCACCAGGGAGGGCCTCTGGAACATTTTTATGCCCATGTTGTTAGCAGTCCACCATATGAAGTGTGGTCTGTTTTATTCATATCCTCAAATGGTTATGGAACAGTGTCCCTCATCTCTGGAACAGGGAACCCATAGGACTGACTAAGTAGGAAGTTTATCCTCTTGTTTTCAGAGGGAGTGGGCCATCTTTGATTTAGCAATGCTGTCTGGATGTAGGCATTCCACAGGGTTCTCAGTTTGGGACACTGACAGGTGATGCTGAATCCCTACAGTGATGTGCTTTATTCTACATGTATTTATTGAGTGGTTTTGTTGTTATTTACAGTGGTCTTGCATGCCCCATTCTCTGTGCTGAAATCCGATAGGTGTGTGTGTGTAGGAACAGTAACTAAGAATCAAAATGCAATTTGTGATGAATAGTAAGGCCCAAAGTGTCTACACTGAGCAGAGCCCCGAAAGCCTAGGCAGGCTCCCACTTCTCCTCCCTGTCACTTTATTATAGTTTCTAAATTTTAAGTAACCTAAAGCTTGGGAGCTTATACTTCTGGTCCTGGGGAGGAGGGCCATGAGTAGAGGTGGGCCTGAGCTCATTCAGTTATCTACCAGCCATGTGCAGGAAGGAAGGGCACTCTGCTGTCATGCAGAGCAGGGGCTGAGAGGGAAGGGATGGTTTCAAGGGCCAGCCTGTCACATATGCGCCAGACCTCTGCTGAATCTTCTTGTCAAGTGAAGTGCGAACCAGAAAGAGCAGGAGGGCCCTTCTAGAGATCTCAGTAGAGGTTCTGAGACCTTAGCAACTACCAGGGATTGTGATCACCAGTGTCTCAGACAGAAGTAGGCTTGCATGGGAAGAGGGGCTGATGACCCTGTCTTGATTCCTCAAATGTATCTTGTAACCTTGCCCCTGTCATAGGGAGGAGGGACCCAAGTGCATGGCTTGGGAAGATGAGTTGGAACCATAGCTTTCCTGACTTGTCTTTCTTTGGCCTAGAATTCAAGTCTTCCTAGAGACTGGTTAAGATGGCATGTCAGCAGAACCAAACTGCTGTTATTTCTTCCTGGGCATTTAGAGGTTGAAAGCAAGCAGGCTGGGTAGTCTTCAAGATGCCTCTGGACAAAAGTCCCAGTGGTAGAGGGGCAATCCTTTTCATTTGATAATCAATGCTATCCAATATGCTGGGTAATTATGGCGAAATATTAGAAACTGACATGCCCTGGGACATTGGGCAAGTTTCTTAACTTCTCTAAAGCTCAGTTTCTTCATCTGTGAAAATGAAATACTAATGAGTATGTACAGAGAGGTGGTGGCTTGTGTAAATGCACTGACTGCAAATTAAGTATTTAACACATTGCTAGGGGTAGATTAAGTTTCAAGTAAATATTAGGGACTGCTATTAATAACAGTGGCAATAATTTCTTACTCGTACATGAAAGTACAAAGTGATGCTGACTTTCCTTAGCCTCTCCAAGTGGCTGACAGGAGAACTACAGGGAGGATGTTCATCAGCATGGTTCAGATGGAATTGCAGTGAATTCTTTTTCTGTCTTCATATGTCTGGACTCCTACATTTTAATAGATGTGTATTTAGTTTGTTGATTAGTATTTCCCAGTGTAGCTCATGTTAGCACTCAACTGTCATTTGAAAAGCCATCTTAATTATTTATGTGATTGCTTTTTCTTTTGTATTTACAATGAAATACACTTTGCATATATTTAGGAAAGATGATTAAAGGATCAGTCATCAGGAACAGCAAGCAGCGGTTTATATCAAAATGGTTATTGAGAAAGCAGAGAGATGAGGGGTAAAAAGAAAAGATTTATTAGTCAGAGGTAATGGGATCTGCATGTGTTAGGGAGAGAGCACATGCCACACAGTTCGATGTGGGAGAGACTGAAGTGTAATTATTCTGGTTTTTCAATAGAGTTGATACCAGACCTATTTATCTAGTTGGAGTGAAAGCACATGAAAAGCTGATGGTATTATGTCATATTGCAGCCTCATTGATAAGCACTGGAAGTAAAGTTTTTAGTATCTTTAGACATGGGGTACTTGGTACCCACCATGCATGAGGCACATGGTTGGACACTTTGCTGTGTTTTCAATAGATGCGACAACTTCTCTTTTCATGGCATGATATTAAAGAGTGGTGGTTTGGGATACTGAATAATAAAATTGATTGTATTTTTTAGAACCATTCAAGAAATCCATCTCTTTTACTTACCCTCAAATCCATTCAGCTGCTTTATGATGTGGTCTAAATTTGGTGTTTGTGGAATTTCTCCCAACCTCTTTTGATAAGAAAAGCTTAAATCTTACAATTTATTTTTACACATTGAAGGCCTGAGGTATAAAGCTTTGTGTGTGTGTGTGTGTGTGTGTGTTTATTGTGGAGAAGAAGGAGTGTACTGACTGGGTAATTTGTGAGCTTTATGCCTGTCTTGTCTGGCAACTTGAAAAAGATGATTGTTATCAATGCCGCACAAGTTATAGGGCTCATCCCTATTGTTTTGAATGATCTTTAGCTAAACAAAAATATAATAACACTTAATATTATTAATAGCTACAGATTATTGGGAAAAGTTCATCCTAAATCAGCCACTAGATTTGTTCCTCATTTCTTTACTCTAAAAATTGTTTTTATGTATAGTATTGAATTTTCAATAAATAAAGTATGATATAAACAAGTCTGTGAACCAGCAAGAACTAAAGATAAACCACTTGCTGAAATCAATAAGCACACATACACACAAAGTTCTAGAGTCCTCCCTTTGGACAGTTTTGTATATAAAATATCATGTTATTATCGTCACCTGCGATTGGGGTTGGATATTCATATTGGTCTCTATATTAGGCACTTTCCATAGTATTTAGCAGTTAAATACTTGTGATGTGATAAGCCCACTTTGCAGATGAGAGGCTGGAGGCTGAAAGAGGGAAAAAGCTAGCCCACCCTCACACAGTTGGGGACAACATGTGGATTCAAGCTTGGAAGTCTCGTTTGCCCCACCCCAGAGTCACCTCATTACTCAGTCCAAAATCACTGTTTTTGCTGTGTCAGAAGAATGACTTCTCTGCCTCAAGGACCTTGTCAAGTATTGTATTCATGGAGATGTGTGTGTTTATGTGTGACTGCTTCTCTGTTAAATATACGAGAGTAGCTGTGGTTTCCGAGGAAAGGGAGATTTCCTGGGTGGTTTGATGGCATCTGATGGAGTTAACGAAGCTCACCAAAGAAAGCTCTTTCCTTCTCAGGCTTTCATTCTAAGTGGTACACATGTACTTACTGTTCTACTTAAGTTGCACATTTGACCTTTCTTATCAGATAATGAATTATTCATCTCCCCCATGGACATCATCTGGTGCTAAAATATTCTGAGTTTTCTCTGTCTCTGGAATGCATGAAACTTGTGCGTGGTCCTTCTATAAGATTACCATTTCATTTCTCCTGAAAATTCTGCATCAGCTTAGTCTTGAGTGTCATTCATTGTCCTTTGACCACCGTCTCTGTGTCTTTTTATTTGGCTTTGCTTTGTTTTATTCCTGGCTGTGCAGTCTGGAACTGAATCTTTCAAACTTTATATCCATTGTAACCTTTGTATAATGAGGGTTGTGATGAACCATAGTTTTAAAGAGTGAAAGTCAAACCTAGGTGGCTAGTTCCCGGCCATCCCTCCCAATCATGGGAAACCCAAAGCAGATGCATCCCCTCATTAATATGGGGTCCCCTGAGTTCTTATTAAGCAATTTTGACATAGTTTGAAGAGATGGATTTCATCTTCAGATGGTGTTCAGCCAGTGGCAGAGAGGCCTACTTCTGGCCACAAGGCATTTAGGCTCCATTATTTCAGAGGGAAAAATATGCTAGAGACTGTTTTTCATATTTATTGTGGGACACTTACAGAATCTCAGATGTAGCAGGTGTTTAAACAGAGGAGAACCAGTCCTTGTGCTGATAAAACCTCACACACAAGGACATCGAGAGACAGCTGGAGACAAGGCAGTCAGTCTCAAATGGAGCAGCTCATGCTGGAGTAGACTAAGGTTCTTCTTCATTTTTTTTTTTTTAATTAAAGATTTATTTATTTATACATACAGAACTGGGGTACAGGCCAGAGGTGCAGGGCCGGTGAGAGGCTTCACCAGAGACAGAGTGGGGAGCAGAACAGGCAGATCGACGAAGTACACTGCTAAGGGGAGCAGCGGGCGGGTCAGGAGAGGTCTGCCGCGCCATGTGGTCACCTCCGGGGCAGGCGGGAATCGAACTCATGTGGAAGCGGCTTTAGATTCTCAGTGCAGTGCTTTAACCCGCTGCGCCACCAGGGAGGGCCCTTCTTCATCTTTTTTTTTTTTTTTTTAAGCAAAATGTAATTGATAAACCTCTAGCAGGACTGGAAAGAAAGTGGAAATGAAGGTGAGGTTTCTACACATTCATGCGCCCTCCACTGCCATTATGTTTTTTAAGGTATCTTAACAAATATATCTACTTTGGACATCTTGGATTGAAACCTCTACAAATGGGAATTTTCACTCCATGCCCACCACCAGTATCCCACTAATCCTGCACCATGATCCAAAGAGCCCCTTCCTCCCCTCTCCCACCATGCCACTCTCCTCTTCCTGCTACCCCTTTACTACAGTCATATGTCAAGGCTTTGTTATCTGTTTGGTTGATTTTATCTGACCTTTTGTTTTGTGTCTCTGTATTCCACATATAAGTGACACCATCAGTCTATTTCTTTCTTTTTCTCACTTATTTCACTTAGCATTATCCTCTCCAGAAGGATGGGTATATTCCACTGCATATATATGCGCGCACGTGTGTATACACTTATATGTGTGTGTACACAAACAGTCACATTTTTCTGATCCATTCCTCTGTCCTCTGTCCTTGGGTACTTTAGGCTAAAGCATATATTTTAAGCAGGCTGATTTTTAATTTATAAGGAGGTAGTCTAGCAGCATAGAGGGGACCCTAGCTCTGGAGATGTGGGGTTGGATCCTGGTTGGAACATGAGTTCATAGGCTATCCCTAGCCAAGCTAGGCATCTGTTTGGACCTGGGTTTACTTGCATGTAGAGCTGTGCTAATAAAGTCTCTTAGGTTCTCACACTATAAGGATGAAGTGAAATAGTGCACATGATCTGGAGTATAGACCCAGAAATGGTGGCTTCGGCAAGGCTGTCTTGTTAGCACAGATCCCTAAAACCAACAAATACAGCCTCAGAAATCTTGCTAGAAAATGTGCTCTCCTACCTGTTACCTCTGTTTGTCTTACCATCACTGTGTCAGCTGATATTGAGAGGAGCCCAGGGGAACAGCAGGGGGGCGCCTCTCATCCCTCAGGATAGAGCTGTGACTGACTATGTCCATGTCCTGATCTGCAGTTGGCTGGTCTCTACCAGAGTCTGAGGTTATTGAGGCTGAGAAGCAGAACCAGTGAAACTAGTATCCCCTTAGAAAACTGGGGGTGTGGGTAGGGGACACAGCTGTAAGTGGATGTTGAAGATCTTAGAAAAGGAAAATCTAGATGGCCCTGTGGTGGGCTTTAAAATCTCCCCACATTCAAAAAAGGAACTCTCCTGCACCGCTGGTGGGAATGCAAACTAGTACAACCACTATGGAAAACTGTTTGGAGGTTCCTCAAACTGCTTAACATGGAG
>NW_004567129.1:8998958-9002660 GCF_000260355.1 Condylura cristata | reverse complement strand
TAACAAGAATAATGAACAACCATATACCAGAGACATCTTGCGGGGGTGGAGTAGGGAATGGGATCAAAAACAGGGGGGTGGGGAGGGAAATGCACAGGATTATGGTGATGGCACACTGGTGACTTGATGATGGGAAACCCGCGGGGATTACAATTGAGATGAAAAAAAAAAGTACAAAATGATGTAAAAATAAACTATTATATAAAACAATAATAATAGGAAGAAAATCTCTCCACATTCTTTGATCCCCCTCCTGTTAGGAGGTAGGGTCTAACTATCTTCCCCATCAGTGTGGGCTAGACTCAGAGACGCACTTTACTGGATAGAATGTGGCAGAAGTGAAAGCCTAGGACTCCCAGGTGGGGTCCCAAAAGGCACAGGGCGTCCTCCTTGCTGCATCTCCAGCCTCTCACTCCTGGAAGCTGGCTACCTACTGTGCAGACGCTGTGGCATTCTGGTGGAGAGAAGCCTGATAGACAAGCACGGTACAGCCTTGTGAGTGAGCCCTCCGGGGCTTCCTTAGTCTTGTCCAGCCTGTAGGTGGAGCAGCCGTGGCTGGTGAATTGACAGCACTACCTGGAACTTCTGATCCATAGAAACCTACCCCTTACTTCTTTAAGTTATTCTCTTTGGGGAAATGTGTGAGGTAGCAGTGGATAGCAACTGCAGGGCATATGACCTCAAAGGGAGAAGACTTCTGAGGGAAATAAGACATGAGGACTCCCCCAGTGAATGTCTCTACATACCAGGAATCTCATGTTCTAAGGGCTGCACCTCAGGCCACCTTGTCTGAACGCTTTCCAAGTGCAGGTACTTACACTGCCTCCGGTCCGAAAGGTACCGTCCGATTTTGGCTGAAACTCTCCAGTGAAGGGCCTCTTAATTAGAAAGTTCTTCCTTATATTGAAGGCAGAAGCCTCTTCCATGTGTCTCCCACCCACTGGCCCTGGTTCTGCCCTCCCAGTTCCACTGGGCTGCCATCTCATCAGAACCCAACTAATACTCACATCTCTCAAATTCCCTTAATAATAAATCCAAAGTTATTGAAGACATTGGGTTACTAAAAGTTGGCAGTGGAGATGGCCCTTCTCATTTCTTTGCAACCCTTGTCCCCCTTCCATTATTGGGGTTTGGGATGTGTGTGCAAGGCTGGGCAGCTGGGGAGCATGCCGTGTGCTTCAGTTGGTCCACAGGCAGCAGCAGTGACGCCCAGACCGGTTTGGCTTCCTCTGAGTTAATGAGTCAGTGTGAAAGAAGAGCACATTCTCCTTGTAAATGACCAAAGAACACTGCACTCATTTACCTGATGGCCTCATATTCCAACTGTTCCAACTACAATGTAATCTGTAAACTGGGTAGCCGGGAGAAACTTCAATGCATCTTTGTAATGGCTTTGTTGTTGTTTATTGAGAGGGACTAATTAACTTTGATTATTGCACTAATATTATGGCACTTTGACAGCCCTTCAGATTTATGACTCTGGGAAAATAAACAAATGAAATGCAGGTGCTGGAGCAGAAAGAATAAGTTATTACTGAACTTTAATTACTTGGAATGTGTAGCCAGGAGAGAATTAGTTGATGAATTACAGGATGCTTAAAATCTACATCAAATTGTAAGCAATATGAAGACAATAATGAAAGGGGGGGGGTTGGGAAGGTGCTATTTTTTTTTTGTAACAGTTTATACATCATTTTGTAATTTTTTTTTTCATCTCAATTGTAATCCCTGCAGGTTTCCCATCATCAAATCATCCGTGTGCCATCACCATAATCCCGTGCATTTCCCTCCCACCCCCCCCCCCCCCCGTTTTTGATCCCATTCCCCACTCCACCCCTGCAAAATGTCTCTGGTATATGGTTGTTCATTATTTTTGTTATTATCTTGCCTGGTCCATTATACTCCTGCTATGAGTGAAACCATCCGGTATTTTTCTTTCTCTTTCTGGCTTATCTCACTAAGCATGATCTTTTCCAGCTCCATCCAAGTTGCTGCAAATGACATGTGTTTCTCTTTTTTGGTTGCTGAGTAATATTCCATTGTATATATGTACCACATCTTTTTAATCCAGTCATCTACTTTTGGGCATTTGGGCTGCTTCCATGTTTTTCCAGTTGTAAATAAAGCAGCAGTAAACATGGGGGTGCAGGTATCTTTTTCAATCAGTGTTTTTGTGTCTTGGGAGGGTGCTATTTGTAAAGAAGGAAGGGATAGGACACATCTGTAATGGTCTCAGCGGTGTTTGACTGATTAGTCCCTATGGTTTCCCAGTCCGCTAGGAGCCCGGTCCTGGATCTGCCACATCAGCATCACCTGAGAACTTGTTAGAAATTCAAATTCTTGGGTCCGACCCAAGAACTCATAGTTTCCAGTGTCTCAGAATGGGACCCAGCAATCTTTGTTTTGTGGTCTCTTCAGGAGTTCATGATGCACATAGAAATTGAAAAACAGTACCCCCAAATTCTCATGCTGTTTGCTTTTGTTCTGTTGCTTGTAAAAGGGCAGGTACAGATTTTTATCTCTGCTTACAAGAATCAACCGTTCTTGCTACTTAAGTTTACCAGCTAGCCTAAAGATTTTAAGACTGTTTTAAAAATGTATACAAACATTTGTTAGATAATACTGGCTAGGTATTGTCCTATATGGTAGATATAGGACAATTTAAAATATCATTTTTACCTTCAAGGACTTCAAAAGTGAGCTGACACCCTTAGTAACCCCATGGCAGAGCCAGGAGTTATCAGCAGGGTGAAGGACACCTGTCCATGTGCTTTGGAGCAGGACCCTTGATGGAAAAGTGTTGATAGGTTACAGCCAGGCCAGGTGGTGAGGGCACACTCCGTGGAAGGGAGGGGATGAACAGAGCACCCGTGGGTCCCAGGAACACCACTATCAGGTATTTAGGTGGGAAGCTGTCAACAGAAGCCTGGCCATTCACGATGGTGGGTTCCCTTCTCTCAGTAGTGTGGGCTCCCTGTGGCCTTTGGAGCACCCTTCTCTCAGTAGTGTGGGCTCCCTGTGGCCTTTGGAGGTGGCACGATGCAGTGTACAACCCTTGGCACAGAAATATAACCTTACAGACTTGGCCAGACAGGGACCATGGAGGTATTGTGGGCCGCTTCAGCCAGCAGTGATCAGATGGCAGCTGTGAGCTGGGAAGGATGAGC
Organism: Condylura cristata; assembly: GCF_000260355.1. Lineage (NCBI taxonomy): Eukaryota > Metazoa > Chordata > Mammalia > Eulipotyphla > Talpidae > Condylura > Condylura cristata. The sequence goes on along the minus strand of NW_004567129.1, from coordinate 8,999,493 downwards.
AGAATGCTGAAGGTACTTTCTTACTTCCTGACATTCAAGGAACACCTTTGAAGTCATCAGCTGTACCCCAAAGGACAGAAAATGATCACTCCTTCCAGTGCTTCCTGCTCTGAAAACCTTTCACACATCAGTGGGATAGGGGGTGGGGAGACGATTCCTCACTCTTAGAGGACTCTATGGAAATGGAGAGGAACATGTTTTCTTATCTGTGGCCCTCTCCTAGGAGTGGGGTAATTGGGTGATTTATGGTTTAAATTAGAATGTGTTGAGGAGGGTCCTTGATAATTGTACCAGGTGAACAGGTGCAAGTAAAGGGAGAAACTGGGACTTCTCAGCCACCAGTTTTAGGGACAGCCTTTTTTTTTTTTTTTTTTTAAAAAGTATTTATTTGTGCACACAGAACTGGGGTACAGGCCAGAGGCTCAGGGGTGGTGAGAGGCATAAACAGACTGTGTTTTAGCTATGAGAAGTGAACTGTTTATAGGTACAGCTTTTTATTTTAAAAAATATTTATTGATGCATACAAGAGCTGGGG
>NW_004567129.1:8953223-8998488 GCF_000260355.1 Condylura cristata | reverse complement strand
GCTAGTTGTTTGAAGATGTGCCATTCTCACTGGGGTGAGGTGGTATCTCATTGTGGTTTTAATTTGCATCTAGGGACAGCCTTTTTGATACAAATAAGGCCCCCAGTGTGGTTGCCAGCTAGACTCCATATAGAGGGGTGTGGCTTGGCCCTGCTGCTGCAGACAGGAGCCTCACACTGGCCTTTGACCTGCACTTCCTGGCTGGCCCCAATTACTAGTCCTGCCTTTAAGAGGTTTCTGCCTTCACTCCTGCAGGACCCTGGCCAGCCTCCAACCCAAGGTTGTCTCTGTATCACAGGCTGTTGCAAATGTAACTGCGGCTCCAGGTCCCTTGTCATCAATCAGGTTTCCACATTACCACCACAGGTGGCCTTCCTTTCATAATACTTCTCCCACTACATGGAGCCTTCCAGGTGGGCACCCTCTGATGGATAGTGCTGTGTACCTGGGGAGTGGAAACACATTTCAATGTTAGACTAAGCCAGACCCTTTTTATAAAGTAAATCTTCTGTCCCCAATTCAGACCTGGTTATTTAGAGGTAAATGATTGTCACTTTAAACTTGGCTTCTGCTCGGGATGGTTGCGTTTTTGTCTGGTCAGTCCCTGTGGATAATGGAGCGCTATGTCTTTTCAGTCTGGGTGAATTTGTGTTACTGGAGGAAATGCATTTGGATATACTGTAGTAATAACATGGCAAAAATCTTCGGGTTGGAAGGGACTTTCCGGGGTCAGTACCCCCTTGACAAGTGGAAGAGCTGAGTCCAGAGAGGGTACCTGTGAAGGGTTATTCAGACAGTTATCCCCTCTTTTGAGATAAATGCCCATGCAGGCATTTACAGGAAAAAATGCACACATATATGTGTGTTTTCAAAAGGACAAGGACATCAACTCGCCTGTAAGTACCCAATTCTTTTTATTTTTATAATAATGGCTTGCTTAATTCTTCTTTTTTAAATGATGATGATGATGGTAGTGGCAGTAGCTAGCTAGCTTTGTATGCCTACATTGTGCCAAATAGTCGTACTCTAAATTATTTATTTCAGCTAATATTTGTGACAACCCTATAAGGTAACTACTATTATGAATCCGACTTTTAGATGAAGGTATGAGGCACAGAGAAGTTTAGGACCTTGTTCAAGCTCACAGTTTATAGAGGGCAGATGTTAAATCCCACGAGGACAGAAGCCTTGCTTGTAGTGGTCTTGTTGGAAGTTCCACAGCCTGTAACATAGTACCTGGAGGTTAGGAGGGATTCTGTATGTATTTATTCATTAATGACCGAGGATACAAGGTTGAAGTTGATCCTTGGAAGTTACAATGTAGGCATCTGTTACTGTGGGAAGGGTCAGTTTGGTTGGTTGGCTGATTGATTGATTTTGGAAACTAGACCAGCAGATGGTACCAATAACCAGATTCTTTTCTAAGGAACTGAGCTCTTTAAATGATTTTCATATTGATGTTACTGACATGCTTCTAATTCTTTAAACTACCTTCTAGCTTGCTAAAGAGTAACTCATTATTTAGAGGACACTGTGTCAAGCATATTGCATTCCATTCTTTGGAAAGCACTGATCCTGATTTGGGAAATCTCCATTAACCTCCTTCCCCAGCTGTTTCGGAGAAGTGAGTTGGCTTTAATAAGGAGTGGATTCACAAAGCAACTCAATTTCAAAAGACATAAAGTGGATCATTTTGAAATGATCTTTTGAAAGATCAACTAAAAAGACAGAACCTAATTGCTAAGGGGATTGTATGAAAAGGCTGATGAATGGATCTTTCCTTGAGAGAGTCTGTAAACCAGAGAGATCAGGTTTCTGATCAGAAATCAGCAACTGCCTTAAACATTACAAGGGCTGAGATGAGGGTTTTGGAAGTAAATACAGAACCCATCTTATTTGGGTTTGCTTCCGGCTACCTTTTCAGTTAATAAGTAATGGTCCTGAACTCAAGATAAATGTATATTGAAAGGAGATTAAGAAGAGAGAGACACACAGAAAGAGAGCGAAATAAAAACAGATATGGAAGTGTGGGGAGAGACATTTAAAGAAGAGAGACAGGCATGCCCAGGAGAGAAGGATATATGGAAGAGGAACAGAGCTGTGAGCACACACACACACACACACACACACACACTCACACACACAGCTTCTCGGAGTACTATTATGATATTTTTAGGTGCCAGCTTCTGTATGGTGAGTTTGATCACAGTTTTCAGCATTCTCTGATCATTGCTTGCTCAGAAAGGAGGAAATTACAATTGTTGAGATATGATTTGTTTTAATCAGAAAGAGATTGTCTAACATAAATCTCTTCGTGAGTGCTGGAAAAGCCCTAAAGCAGCTAGGAAAGAAATATCAATACTTTCCAAAGGAGGAATGATTGTTCCAATTCATGACTTAATTGACTTTAAGCCTTAATGAAGCTCATACCAGAGTGGACCAGGCACGCTTGGCAGCTGGGATCAGCAGTGATGCTTACACTGGGAGAGGAGGCATTTAGGGTGGCTCTAAGTTCATGGCTATTGATGTAATTTTCTAATTGAGGGAAGGCTATCTAACACCAGATAGACACTTTTTTTTTCTATGAAGAGAATACTTTTTTTCCTAACCCAATAATTTATTTTAAATTACAGCTTTCTCTATTGAAAGCACTCATTTATGTTAGATTATTGTTCCCCAAGTGAAATTTCACTGATGCCATATAATTAAATACAGATTTTTTAAAAAAGATAGTGTATGTTTTAAATTTATAAGTGAACAAACTGGGTGTACAGAAAGATTTTATTTAAGAAGAGTATATAGCCCACCTGACCAATATGATGGCTGCTAGGAAGGAGTCATGTGACATCACTGTGCCCTGTGCCCACTGGGTCACCTTCTTGGGAAAGTGCTAGGGAATGCCTACTGCTAGTTTGAAGGCTGAGCTGTGAAGTGGGTTACATAGCACCAGATATGAGCTGCCTGAGTTTGAATCCCGGTTCTGCCACTTAGGAACCAGGTGACTTCACTTCTTGTTGCCTCAGTTTCTTCATCTGTAACATGGGGTTAGTAACAATATCCAACCACAAGGTCATTGTGAGGGTAACTGATGCCCTGCGTGCAAGTGTCTGGCGTGCAACCTGAGTAACTAGTCAGCGCAATTCAAGTGCAAGCAAAGATTAAAACAAACATGTTTGGCACCCTGAGTACTTGGCCCTGGTCTGCCTACCTCTCCAGATTCATCCATGACCTTCCTACCCCCACTGCTGTACAACTAATTGTACTTCCCAAGCCTCCTTGGCTCTCCATGTCTCTCACCGTTTCCCTCCTCATAGACGAGCTCAGCCTAGGTTGGCCACTGAACTTAGGCCTCTCTTTCCTGTGAAAGCGCCTCTACCCAGGGTGCCTTCTTCACAAAGCTTGCCAGGACCGCACTTGCCTCTTTCCTGCCTCACTTCTGCCCTTCCCTCAGTTAGCTACCCTTTTGTCTGAGTCGGGTGCTGCATCAAGCCCTAAGTCAGTGGCAGTGGGTAAGAAAGCAAAGGCTCCTGCCTCCAAGTAACTTGCAGCCCATGTGTGTTTCTCAGTATGCGCCCTTCATAGCACGGATGGGATTGTGCATTGATTGCCAGTGGGGTGTCCATGACACTTTGTTATCTGCAAGCATCCCACCAGATTCTGGCACACATAGATGCCGCTGCCCTTGTCTTCAAGGAGCCTAGGTATGGCCACAGGTATGTGAATTACCGTTAAGTACACTAGTAGGCATGTGCGGAGGAGGAGGGCAAGGCCTGGTTAATGACCTGTGCTCAGAAGTACTTGGGCAGGAACAGATGCGATGCCTGTGTTTCTCTCACCTTTGGATGGCATCAGACCAGTTGGTGAGAACCATAAAGGTTTTCCTTTGACTCCAGCCATCTAGTGAGTGATCTCAAGCACGGATTTTAGAGTCAGCCTGATCATCAAGGCTGGAATCCTGCCTCTGCCACCCCTACATTTCCTACTGCTCTGCTAATCTTGGGGTATTGCATCTTTGCATCAGAGAATGCTTATCAGGAGTTAATGAGGTAACTGTGCTGGCCCCAGGCCTGTGTTCGGTGACACCTGCCAATGCCACTCCCTGAGCCAGTAGCCTCACCAGTCTGTGTTCTAACCAGGCCCTCCTCCCCTCCCACTCCCCCCCCCATCCCCCAATACCCTACTGCCCCAAGGGGTTGGCCTCCTCAGTGCCAGACAGAACCTCCACTGGGTAGATTGGTTTCATGCTCAAACAAAGCTTTCTTGCTGTGCTATTGGATTTTGTAGGACACTGACAGTTTCCAGAAACCTCTGGTCCGTGAGCCAATTTGGAGAAAATTGAATCCTTCTCTGTGCCTCTCGGCTCACATCCTAAAAGGCTACACAAACACTCTGGGCAGGCTTCAGCAACTCCACATCAAGGACTCCATCACAACTTCGAAATGCAAGCAACCCCCGTCGCTCCCTGCGTGTGAAGCTGGATTCTGTGCTTGGCACAGACCTCGCAGTAGCAATAACCCTTCCTCCCACCGCAGCAGAAGGCCCTGTGGTAGGCAGAATGCACTTAACATGTGTGCTGCTTCCCCCGATATGAATGAAAAAAAGAGCAGGAGCTGTCAGGACCCCAAACGCTTAGATGCACTGCCAGCTGCAGGGTTTTTGAAGTCTTGAGGGAAGTGGTTCCCTATTCTGATTTGTGGGGCCCGGCTGGGATATCACCCTTCACTCTGTGGCACCTCTTCTTGTTAGAACCGACCTCTCCAGTGTTCACCTCTTTAGCAGACACCCTCTGTAACTGACAACTGTGCAGGTTTTATGACTTGTAGAGAATTTATATGTGAGAGAGAATGGATGAATTAAAAATATGAAACAGTTAAGCTGGCACCCACATGGATGAGTCGTTGAGATCTACTTTTCTCCCCCCCTTCATACTATAAACATATGGCATGAATTTTCTGCTCTCATTACAGATGCTGAGAGAAGGCAAAGACAAATATTTATATTACATTCATGTTTTACAGTAAAAACACTGTTCGGTTTGTTTATACAGTTCCACTGTTACAGTTTTTATGGTGGGTAATGAAACCTCTGTAAAACCAAGCCTGGATTATATAGCAGATGCGATCAGCCCTAATATTCCGGGAGATACCCTGGATGGGATGGTTGATGTCACAGGTACGAACTGACAATTGAATTATATGTTAGGACAGGCTGAGCAGTGCCGTAATAACAAACAACCTGAAAATCCCAGGGGCTTGATACAGCAGAGGTTTATTTCTCTTGGAGGGCTGTTAGGTGCGGCCTGCACTTTGCCACCTGGAATGACAGTAAAGCTTCTCTTGCTGGATGCTGTGACCAAGGAGGAGGAACACTTGCTGGCTAACACACACTCTTCTAGAATGTGCTCGGGAGTGACGCTGCCACATCTGCTCATGCTCCACTGGCCACAGGAGAACTTGTGGCCACTTGCATCTGCTGGGTGCAGGAGGCTGCAGACCCACCATATGTGTAGAGGGCGTGGGTAGCTGGAATACCGGCAGCCAGTCTTAATGACTTCCTTCCACAGCAACTTCCAAATCTTTTTGTAGTTATCCATCTGGTATTCTATTTTTTTTAAAGATCGATTTATTTATGCATACAGAAGTGGGGTACAGGCCAGAGGTGCAGAGGGCAGTGAGAGGATTCACCAGAGACAGAGTGGGGAGCAGAACAGGCAGGCTGATGAAGTACACTGCTGAGGGGAGCAGTGGGCAGGTCAGGAGAGGTCTGCTGCACCATGTGGGTCACCTCCAGGGCTGGGGATCAAACTTGTGCTAAAGTGCTGAAGTGACTTTAGCTTCTTAGTGTTGTGCTTTAACCCACTGCGCCACCAGGGAGGGCCTGGTATTCTATTTTTCATGCACCTCTGAATCATAGGGAAGAGGAAGACATTAAAGACCATCCCGACTGACATCCCAGAATCCTTAGTATGGATGAGACTCTATCTCCGTTTTACAAGGAGCTGAGCTGAAAGGCTTCTACTTTCCCCAGGAATAAATATGTATATCCCACTGCAGAACAATTTTCAAAGCCACACAACTTTTTTCAAGTTTAGTGTGAATTTCTTTTCTTTTTTTAAAAGAAGTTTGTTTTTGGATGTTCATTGCTGGCCACTCTCCATTTGGGTGTGTTATGCTTAAGTGTTGTAGACTGTCACTATAAAGCAGACATAAAACACTGGAGGTGAAAATTCATCCACAGGAAGTAAAAAGGAATAATTATGAGGAGAGCTCTTAGTGCCCTGAAGTGGCATCCAGAGACCAACTAGCTGATGTGGTGGCCATTGGCTGTAGAGGCTTGGAAAGTGCCCGTTTCAGATTAAACCGATTTGTGTCCAGCCAATCGCCGGCCTGATTTCAGAGGTTTAGAGTCATAAAGGCCTGAAAGAGTTTTATTCACATTTTTATACTGTGCCTGTGTCAAAATATTTTAGATAGATGGCTTAATGAAATATTATTAAAGTAAATTCATCTGTTTTTCTTTACATTATTTTAACACAGCCACTAAAAACTTTAAAAATCACTTATGTGACTAGCATTATTTTTACTGAAGAGCTGATCTAAAGGTAGACATCAGAGAGGCATTATCTTGTGTCTTTCTTACAAATGAGTAATTGTCAGAACATCTAGTTTGATCTGACATTTATAATTTTTGACCTACTGGAATTTTCCATGATATATTAGTCTTTTTTAAAAAGACTATCTTTTACAGATTCTTTATTTTAAATAATTCTGAGCTCCCATAGAAGTTGCAAATAATATAAAGAAACTAAATAGATCGTAACTAGAGTCTCATGATCAAATCTGGGAGACTGACATTGGTATAACAATATTATTAACTAACTACAAATTTTACTTGTATCTCATCAGCTGACACATGTACTCATTTGTGTGTGTGTGCATATATGTGTATAGTTTTATCATGTGTATATATTTGTGAAATGTTATCAAGTATATAGATTTGTGTACCTACTTCATAGTCAGGATACAGAACTATTTTATCACCTCTAAAGAAACATCCTTTATCTTAAGTTACATTTTTTGTGTTAGTTCTTTTTTAAACTATGTATATGTATACACACATATAGGTACACACATATACATGCATATTTACACATGTATACACATATGTGTACATATATGAAAACTTGTAGAAGAACTGGGGTATAGACCACAGGTGTGGGGGATAAGAAGATTCACCAGAGACAGATTGGGGAGCAGAACAGGTGGATATACTGAAATACACTGCTGAGGGGAGCAGCAGGTAAGACAGGAGAGTTCTTCTGCACCCTATGGGTCACCTCAGTGGCTGGAGGAGGCCATACTAGTGGTAGTGCTGAGACTTAACCCCTACATCATTAGGGAGGCTCCCTTCTTTGAGTTACTTAACTAGGACTGTTAATGCGGGTGGAACTTGTAGGTTATTCGGTAGCAAAATGCATTCTTGGCTTACAATCTGCCCACCCTAGCCTTCACTTGTGATAGAGTTATACTTAGTTTTGCAAGAGGTGTTGGGCAGGTTCAAAGAGGATTCTGCACACAGGGAACCCAGCATTTGGGTGGTCATAGAAAAATAGTTCACAAATTAGTTCTCATAGTTTAGAAGGTGAGTGGTGGTATACTAGAAATTGGTGACTTAGCCCAAAAAAGCATAGAGTACAGCTCAGGATCTTTTTTCCATGTATTAATACCTAAGTCTTTTGTGCATCCATAGCTTCAACTTAAGCAGAGTGAGAATGCCTCAGCTTTTATTGGAAGGCAGATATTTTCTCCTCCAGTTTTTAAGGAGACTCCTTACCAGGCATCTCATGTGGCCCTTCTGAGTAAGGTGACCTGTCACTGGATTCAACTCCAAGCATCTCAGATTTTTTTTTTTTTTTTATGGAAGAGTCTCAGAAATTGCATCTGGAAATTTGGCAAATAGTGTGGATACATGTGTTAGAAAGCTTATACAAGCAGCCCTTGTTTCTGTAGCTAGTTGACTTCTCTTTCTTGTTATGGGTATTTGTGCCCCAAGATTGTTGTTAAGGGGAAGGATAACAGGTGATAACTTAACATACTGGAGGCTATACCTAAACAATTGTCAGAATTTTCTTCAGGCCAGACTGCCCAGGTACTGGAGCCTGAGGTTATCAGTCTGCTCCTCACTCCTTTTTCCCACACCCCTTTGAAACTTGTTTTCCAGATGGTGCCAGCGCAAAATCCCTCAGTTTAATTTTTCTTGAATGAGGCAGGAGGATTATGTCACCAGTTCAACTGGCTTTCCCTCAATACTACATTCTGTGCTGTAATTTGAAGGGTGCTTCCCTTCCCCTTCCAAAAATGAAACCTTATTTACATTGCTTCTTTTCCACTCCAGGCTCTGGCGTGACTTTAGAAGTCTTTTAAAAATAAAGCAAAATGATGAAAAAGTAGTTTTGATAGTAAAATCAGTAGCCATAAGATTCCCAGATGACTTTGGACAAGGAGCATATCTTGCCTCACTTTCCACATTGTAAATTGAGGAGACTAATAACAGTGCTCATCATGTGATCATTGTGCTGATACTTACACAGTCAGCTTGATATTTGTTCACCATATTGAACAACAATAACAAAATAATAATAAAAAAAATAGTTGAAATTGCTATGCGGAGTACCTGGACTACATGGGTACTCAACGAATGAGTAAATTTCAATGTAGTGAATGAATGATTGGATGGATGAATGAATGAATGAATGAACTGGAATTCATCAGTCTCAGTTAGCTTTCTGTTTAAAGGTTGAAAGAAACTGCAATAACTATAATAAATCACATAGAACCAAATCAGAACACAAATAAAACATTTATGGAAGTTAGATGAATTGTAATTATTTCTCTTCATATTCTACTTTTACTTTGTCTTTATTTTTGTATGATGTGATTGATTAGATTTAAACATATTCCTTGGTAATTGTGGGTGGGTTTCAGGGATTTAAATGATGTGATGGGTGTTTCCCAGGCATTAAAGACCTCCTAAGGCTTCCATTTCCATTAAGCATCATGGATGCATTCCAAGAATTTAATTAATATAGCATCTCTTCATTCATTGTAATTCCTCACCAGGGTTATGAGAACTTGGGAGTGTTTAGTTTCTTATTCAGTTGATTAAAAGGTACTTTCTATGGTTTTCTAGCTCTTTTCCATGGAAGGTAGTAGTTGCCAATGAATATTAAATCAATACAGCTAAGATGATCAAAGTGATGAGGAGAGCTTTCATCTGAACATTGAAGAATAATTTGCTGCTTCCATTGGGAAAAATAAAAATTTTAGGTTATAGAATAGAACAATAGGGTCTTATTTGAAAAGTTCTAGAATAGTAGCCATATTATTTGGAAATTTTAAGCTGCTAAGATTAAGGAGATGTTAACTGTGTGTATTACTTTATAAAGTGGGAACTAAACTATGTTCCATTGAGATATAGTCCAGATAGAAAGTCATTGGTTTACAAAAGAGTATTGACAGGTCTGTGGATGTTAAGATTCCTAATCCCAACAGGCACTGGTGAAAGGCCATGCCTTTGGAAATCATGTAGATGATTTTCCTTGGAACCCCTGCAGAAAGTAGAACCCACATTTGATGAAATACGGCATATCTCCTGCTTTGATTCCATGCTTAGCTAACTGAAAAAGATTAGGTTATAAACTGCTCTAAATTTATTGAAGTGGAGTGGGAAGGAATGGCAATGGCTGATGAGGAGAGCAGATAAGAGGACGGGAAGAAACTGGAGGGTAGGTAGAGGTCTGTACCACAGTTCCTGTCAAAGCTGGTGTTGGTCCAAGCTGAGACTGAGAGGAAGCAACTCATCTGCACAATGGTGTTACAGGAGGCAGATTTGGGGCTGAGCCAAAAGTAGGAGAAAACTTGTCTTCTTAAGACTAAAAGAAGGTGTGACAAATTAATGGGAAACCTCTGCCAGCTTCAGTTCACCTGTGAGCTCACAGGCTGACTTGTGGTGGCTTCCAAGGAGCCCGGTCTGGCCTGAGGTGACCCAGCCCAAGGGTTTGTGCTTCACGACCTTCAGCTTATCCATCGCCATCGACGCTTGGTGTTATGACGATATCACACAGTAATCACCCCATCTCCAGCTTCTTTTGTGTTTGTGCAAGTTCACGAAGGATGTGAACATGTGTGTGCCTCTGCAATAGTGCTGGCTCATCTGTCCATCTGGCCAAGTGGAGGGGGACATCTGTAGAGCCACACACAGGCCTATGTAACATGGGGGCATTTTCTTGAGCAAGAGAAGTGGGGGGAGGATTTAGCGACAGCTGGTGGCTATATAATAATGACAGCTAAATCTCTTTTACCTCTCTTCACGAGCTCCCTTCCCTTAGCTTCCCCATGGGGGCTGCACCTTTCCCCTTTCATTATTAATTGAGGCAGCCTGGAAACCAAGGAAGTAAAGATGCTGGTAGTAGTTTGCACCAACTAGTTTGGGCCACATATGGTCAATAACACCGTAGGTGTTGCCTCAAGATGGGCATTTAGTGGAAGACAGATAGTCAATCATCAGGGGAGAAAGACTGTCTTGTCTGTGGGACCAGGGGCTGGAAAGATGCTATAGATGGGTGATGGGTCATTAGCAGCCACGTTTCTGTCTACCACCGGAGACAGCAACAAGGGGAAAGACCAGCTGAGGCAAGAGTGAAGTAGGGAGCTCCTCTGGCTAACTCCAACCCTGCTCTCATCATATTATGGAGCCAATAAACCCTCTTAGGTGTGTGAGCTAATTTCTTCAGGGCTTCTGTCAGTTCAGCCAAATCAGCCCTCACCTACACACTTTGACTGTGCCTGATGGGTCCTTTTACTCCATGTCTGCCCCTCCCACGTCCTGACAGCTACTTCTCAGGTCCACACCAGTTAGTTCTCTTCCATAAACTTATCTGGAGGATTCGGGTTCCATTTGGTGTGATGTGGTTCAGGCCCTGTGCTTCTTCAACGTTTCTGGAGGATTCGGGCTCCATTTGGTGTATGTGGTTCAGGTCCTGTGCTTTTTGTAGGGCTGCCTACAGTCATCCTGGTACTACTAGGGGAAAGCCTTAGAAACCCGAGTCAAAGCCACATGGCATGATGTGCAGCTCAGCTTTAGCATGGAACCTGAATCAGGTTGTCTTTCTCTGAGACAGCATTGCACAGGCTTGTGCAGTGAATGTGAATTTATGGGGCGTTCTGAGAAGGCCTTCCATGTCACAGGTCCTGTAAACTTAAAAGCCCTTCACGTTGTGTTTCCTGCCACCGCCGCACCCCTCCCCCCCCAACCTCCACTTGTTGGTGTTCATTCGGAAACCAGGCCATCAGTAATCTGATAAACTCTGTGACTTTCTCGAGGGCTTTTACTTTTTCTGGAACCTCTAGTCTGTCTTAAATGACTGAGCAGTGAAGATGAATACCAGCTTGAAGTTTACTTGTTTCATTTCCCTCTTCCCTTTAAAGACGAATCTTTGGGATAGGAGGCATGTTATGTGCTCCCTTCCCAGCCTCTGTGATGAGGACTAGATGGTGCTGCAGGACCTCTGGGTCATCAGCTATCGCAGCAGAATCACCAGCCACCAAGCATCTTTGTGAGAATTAGCCAAGGTGCCCCCTCTTCTCCTGTGGCCCATACTCCTCACTAGCTGGGCAGACGGCCTGGTGAACACAATGCAAGCTGAAAGGATGCCCACTTTGCCCCTAGGATGCTGTCATGGAATTGTGTAATCTTTCTCTGATCACAGATAGGAAAGGAGAAAAACATTCTCTAGACCATTGAAAATAGCATAATAATGAATTCCTAATATATTTATTTATTCAAGAAAATGCTCCACAAACATTTCACCATGGCCCCAGCATTTTAGAAGTTTTCATTTTAAAAACCTCGGGTACCTGTTTTGTACATATTCTGTATAACATCTCACATGAATATGTTAATTCCATTTTATTAGTTTTGCTCTCTCTCTTTTTCCTCCTGTACATGATTGCTGTTTTATAGCTACAGTTTGGTGGAATTAACATAGATTTCCCACATGGGGAAGGTTTTGGGTGGGGATTTACAGCAAGGCAGGTTCTTGATTTGGAAGGGATTCCTATCCAAGGTGGGATTTGAGAAGGGCATTTTAGAGTGGTACAAGGGCTGGAAGGCAGAGCTGTGTGGGAAAATGAAGCAGAATAATTATTAAAATGGCTCTCAGAACTTACAGGATATTTGATCATAGGAGTAACTTTCCTGAGAAACGATGGAATGCTTGTGCTTGGAATATTTTAATCAGTCTGTTTGGTTATATTGAAAGTATGGCATGGAGAATGCTAACATTTGATAAGGAATCACCCAGAATTATAGGATGAATATTAAAGATGAGACTGGTGTTTTTGTTTTTGTTTTGGTTTGGTTTGGTTTGTTGGTCAGCCTTTCTGTTTTAGTTTCTTCATACATGCAAGGGGAATAAAAGAAGGAGGTCCAGTACCCCTGGGTGTTTGTGAGGAGCTACCTGAGTGTAGACACACTTACAATAGGGTTCAGCTCCCCATGAGCACTTGGTGATGGCACTGTTTTTTTCTTGTCATTGCTGTTGGTGTTTTCCAATCAGTAACCATTCCTCACTCAGAAGCTCACATCATAGATAATGGTTAATATATTCTCTTCCTTGTTGGTTCTGTGAAAGCATTGAAGTTTTTATCTCTAAGTTGAGAATATATTTCTTATGTATGGGTTAGTGCTTAAGGTTATATCTGTGAATGCCTTGCATGGTGTAAATAATGTAAATAATAGAGCTGGGATTTGAATTTGGTGGTAGAACTCATTGTAGTCAACCGGCAAGGAGAGTGTATTAGTCAGATTCTGCTACAATAACAAACATCTCCAGACTCTCAGAGGCTTGCAGAAACAAATGTGTATTTCATGAGGATTGGAGATTGGTTGTAGTTCTGTGTTGGCTGGGCATCATCAGGGCATCTCTCACAACAGCTCATCAGCAGAACTCAGGAAGGCCATGCCATCTCATGACAGAGCCTAGCCATGCAAGGGACTTATATTCATGGGTGTGCCTCGTCATGTCTGCTTCATATCCCAACAACCATATAGGCCCCATGGCTAAGACCAGCCTTGGTGGCATAGGAAGGATTGTGCCACCTATAGGAAAGCATGGCAAAGGAAGAAGGCCGCAGATTGCCAGCAGACATTACTGTCCACAGAAGATAGTTTCGTGATACAAAGAAACCACATGTCTGGCAGTAAACTACCATTTAAAAAATTGGTCTAACCTTTTATCTATCTTAAGCTCCTGTTAAAATCACTAATAAACAAGTCCAAAAAAAAATCTCGAAAATTCAGAAAAATATTGATCATTCTTAGTTCTGAGGAACAACCGAAGTCATTGCAGCCGTCTATCATGCCATTAACCTAACATTAATGGCACCAGTCAGAAATACTGGCTCAGAATCCTGGAAAGAGGCATCCAGATTTATGGGCTACCCCAGTCTTCTCTAATCGAGGCTGTTTTCCCTCTAGATGCCTTAGTCAATCAGTAATTAATTTGAAATCCAAAGTTTCATTAAGTGTTATTGAGTTTCCTCACGCTGACATTTGTAGTGCTATATTTCTTTAAAATCACAAACCATTTTTCATACTGTCGTTTGCATATTTTAACAAAAAAGATTGCAGTTCCGCTGCAAATGACCCAGTTTTCTGGATATATTTACTTGAATGTCATAAACTTATTATCCTTCTCTTCCACTTCATTGCTTTCCTGCTTTTCTCAAGAATTTGAAATCATATTTAAAATATCATTACAGTCTCTGAATTTTATCTAAAGTATAAATAAATTTCACCCGGTGAATATGTTAAAAACAATAGTGGTAGCTGGTCTTATTCAGATCTGATCTTATGTAGCTACAGCGGCATTACATATCCTGTCCTGTGGGCCAGGAGTGAAAGCTGCTACATCATGGTTAACTAAAGATGCTTAAATGAAGAGAGACGATATTAGCTTCCTCCCAGGCAAATAAAAAATTAGAGATATTTTGTTGCAAATTGTGGAGAGCTAGGTGAGTGAGCCCAGGCCTTTTTACAATTCAATATATTCTTGAAAAGCAGTATAATGCTCCTTTCAAGTCAGGGAGTTTTGTGCCATACTTTTCTGCAGATAGGCTTATGGGAGCTGCTTAACGGGTGACGGACATACTTTCCTTAACTTTTTAAGTTAAAAATGTAAGATTTCCCTCAAGAATCAAAATTTCTGGCTTTTCTTAAAGTTATTGGAAAACTTGGCAGTCATTTGCAGGAACTAAGGAGCAGCTGCCAGCCAGGCCAGGCAAAAACTTCACTCCCAGTTCTTCTCCTTAAAGGCTTCCTGCCTGGCAGAACCATCAGCTTTCTCATCCCTCACCCTTTTAAGGTCCTCTTTTCTGTTTTTGCATTCTCAACCCTTAGGATATACTAACATTTTATTTATTTTCCCCTACGTATTATGTTTATTTATGCTTGACACC
The DNA here is from genome assembly GCF_000260355.1 of Condylura cristata. Lineage (NCBI taxonomy): Eukaryota > Metazoa > Chordata > Mammalia > Eulipotyphla > Talpidae > Condylura > Condylura cristata. Next base: position 8,983,972 of record NW_004567129.1, on the reverse strand, counting down.
TCTTCTGCGGTAGAATGTGGTTCTGATGTATTCTAGAACACAATTTTGCACACAGCAAACACTGCTTCAGCTCTTGCCTGCCTTCTGCTAACTAAGACCCTATTGACCTGCCCCTGGGGGTTCTCCAGTCTGCCAAGCTGTGCCCTGCCCCAGGACCTTGATGACAGTTCCTCCTGCAGAGCCCCACCTTCCTTTGTTCAGACCGGTGGTCTCCTTCTCCTTGAATATTGTGCTCCTAGGGATACTTTTCCCAAGACCTACAAATGGACTGAAACTACTCCATTTTTAATCCTAAATGCTGCCTCCCTGTGCTAGTTCTACCACTAAGATTGCAAATTCCTTGAGGAATGGAGATGCCACTTTTCATCTTTGTGACCTAGCTGCAAGGCCCTGACATGGTCATTTTCCTAGAAATTTCTATGTTACTATTAGGAAAGAAATGAGACTAAATTCCCCTCCATATTAGTTTTAGAATTTATCTTCTCACTACCTATTTCTTGCACCCAGGAATGTAAGACATAAGCTAAGAAAAGGAAAAGGAAATAATTGCTTTAACATCCTGGTTTTCTTTTGTTTTAGAAGAATACAGATCTGAGCTTCATCTCAGATGGTGACCACTTAACCCTTTGTCTCATTGGGAGCACTTGTAGGCAGGAGATGATCACATGAAATATGTCAGAAAGTGTAGAATAGCTTATAAAACTATGACCTTTCAAAAAGAAAAAGTTTACCTAGATGATTGTACCTTTTAGCCATATCTACAATTAATTTGAATGTATTGTAAACTGGTTAAAATATTCCATTAATGAAAAAGGTAGGCCTAGCTTATGGTAAATACACTACTAAGTGTTTATAGTACATTTCATATTTTACATGATTTCCTTTATAATTCTGCTTATCTTTTCATTCTAATTCCCTGAAGGACATATAAAAGAACCCCTAAAGAGAGTAATTACTGCTGTACTCTTTAACCAAGGCTCCTTTTGCAAAGAGAAATCTGAGCTGCTTTTTAAAGAAGGCCATTTTTAAATAAAAATGCAAATAAGCTACTTTGTAACCACATTAATTACCCACCTAGCCTCTTATTACCATGTTTGTATTGTTTGCAAATACTATTTACAGTCGTGTGGAAATTAACATTACTGGTCCTGAGGAAAGATTGTGGTGGGGAGGTTGTGCTTTGGAACCAATTAGGGCGAACCTTGTCTCCACCGAGGCTCTGGGGAAAAAACACAGCCTTGCAATGTCAAATAATAGCATTAGCTCTGACTGCATAGGCAGAGCGCTGTAATTATATTATTGGCCCTATTTTGCTTCTGCAATGAATTTCATTGCCTGCATTGTAAAATCAGCAGGCAGCAAAGTTTCTGCTAATGATTTAATGTACTCTCTGATCATTTTGGACAAAAGTCATGGTAAGTTCCACCAGGCAATTTTATCACCCCCCACTGGCTGGCTGCTGCTGGGGTGGAGCGTTTTAAGTGAGGGCAAAACGTGGTTTGGAGCTCCTTGTTTTCTTAGTGAAGCCCTTCCTACATGGAAAAGAAAACTCCTCCTGTAATGCAGAATTTGGGGCCCAAGGAAAGGGCTATTTGTGAGACCGAGCTGTGGACGTGAGGGGAGGAAGGTGGCCCTGCTCTTGGCCTTCCTTGCTCTTCATTCCTTGACACCTCTGTGCCATCTGCACAGAAAAAAAAAAAAAAATTTAAATTAACTCATTTTTTCAAATTTAATTTTATCCAACTACTATTCTTTTACACAAAGACCTACCCTCTAAGAAATGTTGAGAGGAATTCATCTACCCAAGACTACTAAACCTTGAGTAAGTGATAAAGGCTATCACTGAACCAGAAACATCAACAAGAATAAAATGAGACAACAGCAAGTTAACACATTTGGAGAGGAAAGAAAGGAAGTGTTTATGGGCCACATCATATGACAGGACTCTGGACAGTGGTTTCCACTGCCTGATGTGTGCCCGCTACCCAATGACGCAGAAGCGAACACACTCTGCCACCAGTTTTGGAGAGAAGCCCCCCTTTTAATGTGAAGCCACCTGGCAGGAGAGAGGAGACAGGGCCCTCACCTCCATCTCCCCAAGGACAGGGCTCTGGACATGTCTTTGGGGTTAAAGAGCAAATAGAGAGGATGTGAGTTGGTAGAGTCAGGTTGCTTTCTGCTAAATTATGGTGCACCTTGAATTTGGGTCCAGGGTTATAACAGAAGGGGTTCCTCTCACTTCTGAGTTTGTCCCTCTAACCCTGAGTCAGGGCCCTTACTTCCATCTTCCAGGGCTATTTTTAGTCCAGGTGATGAGATGTCACCTTGAGGAGACTCTTCTGGGCCTGCGCTCTGGAACACAACCTGTCCACTTACAAAACATTGAGGGTTTTTTCCCCTCATTTAAAATGGATAGGGGTATTTTTGCCCTACTGTTGCAAGACCATCCTGCTTCTGGTGTAATTCAAGCAGAAATAGAAATGGCTACGTGACCACCACGGTTTCAGTGCAGTTGTTTTTCATTCTGGATGTTAAATGCTTTTCATGTGCTTTGAAGTTAGTTTGAATCTGAGCTTTAAACCCTGAGACATTTGTCCCCTCCTTTTGAGAATCTTCCAGCATCCATCTAAGGAGAGGGGGAAAAAGGGATATTTTGAGTCTCTTTCACATTCCAAATGTTTACTGGCATGATTTAATCTTCCAAGAGTCCTACAAAAGGGACATCACTGTCCCCAACTGACAAATAAGGGAAATAACTTTGAGATCAGGGGGAACTACCCAAGTGCTGGGGTACCACTGCATCCTGGACAGAGCAGAATTTGATAACAGAACCCACATTATAACTAAACATAGTGAACTGCCAAGATTTTGTTCTCCTCCTCCTTTCTCCAGACCAATAATATTTTGTCTCTAATTTCTTTCCTGCCCTTTTATTTTTACAGCAAATTTGTAGTAATTATGGAGTGAAAGACAATTTTCACTCCTTTGCCTAACAGTATAGTTTAGCAGCTAAAAGATTAGCGCCATTCCCTGGCAGTGATTGGTAAGCCATCTTGGTCTCTGCAGGTGCTCAGAGCTGGGCCTCCATATGAGCCTCCTCCTCCCTTCTGCAGGGGCCTCTGGGGTCTCCGCCTCTACTCACTCAGCCTGATTGCTGCATCTTGTATATTCATGCAGAGAATCCTCCCTGATCAAGGAAGTCTACCCTTGCAGAACAAGGAGCCGGATTCCCACTAGAGGAATGAAAATAGCTCCCTTTCAAACAACACACCATCCCTCCTGCCAACACACAAAATATTTGCCATCATTGGTTAAAAAACATAAAATCAAGTAGTTCTGAAGGACTAAGAGCAGCAAGTACTAACTTCTTACCCAACCTTTCAAAGTCTTCACTTTCTGTTCACTTTTTGTTCATTCAGCAGCTATTGATGGAGAACAGATTCTGTGCCTGGTGCCTTCCTGGGGGCGACTTGATTGTAGGGATGAACAAAGATAGCCACTTTCAGTAGTGGCTGGTAGTGATGCTTCTGGTAGCTGCTTCCTATTGAAGCATGAAAAGTATGCTTAATCTGCTATTTCTTGATGTGGTTATTATAGAGATTCGTTAATGTCTTTTGCTGTCATGGATATGGATTAACTCATCACCTTCAATCATCAGAGTTTCCTCCCTCTAAGTTAATAACTCAGATTTGTGCATTATGTTTTTATATTGTTTGTTAGTACACTTTATACGGTATGCATGTGTGTACATGTACATATGTATGTATGTATGTGCATGTATTTTGTTCCCTACTCTGGACAGTGTCCTGGACTCTGTTCCTTGTTTTTGAGAGTCTCCCACCTCTTCTTCCCCTTCAACTCCTACTATCTGGTATTTACACTCCTGCATTGCCATAATTAATAACATTTACATCTTACTCTGTAACTTTGATTAATCCCCCTCGGCAATCCATGGATTGAGGTTAAAAGATGAAAAACAATAAATATTTACATCATTATGGTCCTATAAATATTTGTTACCCAAGAGCCAATTAATGTGCCTCAGTGACACTTCCTCCTCTTGGGGTCTTGTGTCATCATCACCTTGACAGGGAACCAAGTGTTCTTATGGGGTATCTTTGCAATGCTCTGCCAGCTGTTATCATTATGCCTCACCTTAGTTCATCAGCGCCACATGGGGTACAGGATCTAAATCTCCTAGGAGTCACTCACCTGATAATTTTGAACCTGATGAAGTGATCTTTTATTCAGGTATCTGACTTCTGTACCCAGGCCATTCACCCCTGTCTCCTCCCCATGCCAAAGTTACTTTGGGAGTGTCTGGCTTAGGCTAGCTTTCAGACTCAAAGATCTCTCTCCTCTGGTTCCAATCAAACAGCCGATGGCATTTATGTATGTAGATTTCACTGTAATTGAGTCATTGACAGAGAAGCAGCCTGTTGGATGCATGATCCATGGCCTGAGGGAAAACCTAAGATATGCAAGGAGAACCATTCCCAGTAGGAGAAAGAATTATTTATAGCCCTCCAAAGGTAGTGGCGTCAGAAGAAGTCACCAGTGACCCGGCAGACAATGTGCAACCTCATTTTCTGTGTAAGCCTGTCGGGATAGCAGGGGAAGAAATAAATAATGCATTTCTTAGTATCTCCTCTTCGAAGTTGAGTGTCGCCAAGAGATTTCTAAGGCTGGACTATGAGGCAGTGGCAGGGCTGCGAAGAGGGAACAGCGACATTTGCTGATTGTTGCCCTGACCTCTGAATCTGCTCCTGCTACACACAGTAGGAATTTAAAAACTCCTCTTTGTCCTCTTCATTTCCTCCTCCTACCATTCACGTGACTTGCTGCTGACTTAGGTAGGTTTGATTTCTGGCCTTTGACCTGATGGACATGCCTGTAAGTCTGTAAGTAACTTTCTGTAAAGGGGCAGCATTCACATGCAGAACAAGAACTAGAACGAGATAGAGAGAAAACAGAGGAATGAAAACCAATGTCCGGTCAAGGCATTTGTCCTCACTTTCATTTGCCCGCCTATATCAGGTGTATGATCGTTGGCTGGGCAGGTGGCCTCAGCGCGTTTGTTACCTGGTACATGTATTACTGTCATTCCTAGTATTGAGCTCATCTTCCAGGACCGTGGCTTCCCAGGTGATGCCTGATGTCTGCCCTCTCTTCCAGTTAACTTATGGAGAACCTTTCTCCGAGTCTGAGGGAAGCTTTGGTGTAAGGGCTGGATTAACGTTAGAGTGCGATGCTGTGCCCACCGTGAGCCTGAGTGCTGCTCTGCCGGCCGCTGTGACTTGCCCCCCTCTAGACGGGAGCTTTGCATGTGTGCATTCAGCAGGGTTTGTGCTGGAGGAGGAAACAGGCGTCCCTCCCAAATTCAATTCCTGCGATTAAAAATTCATTCCTTTTTTTTTTTTTTTTGCACGTGGTATCTTAAAAAATGAAAACCTTGCCATTTCCTAAACCTCGAGGTTAAGTGGTAAGGTAAAGCAAGCTAACAAGGGAATGAAGTTTTGCTTTTTTTCCTTTTTTTTTTTTTTTTTTTTTTTTTTTTTTGCGCGTGGGGCTGAGTGTACAGCGGACTGCAAACACAAGACAAGCTTATGATGGGAAGACAAACATTGACTTCTGCCTTCCAAATAGAGACAGCAATTCTTCACTCTCACCGAAGCAGTTATAAGGAAAATGGGCTGAAAACTGTGATGTTTCTGGTTTTTAATTTTACCCCCATCCATCCACCCCACGCAGAGGGTACTCTACTATTGGGAAACACCCACATAAGATGTTTTTAACCTAAGGTGTAAAGATGGACCGCTGATCTGACAGATTATTTATTTTCTTTACAGCCACCGAAGTAAGGAAGGAATTTCAGCTAAGAACTACATGTTTGTCTGTTAAGAAAATCATTTTTGAGAAGGAAAATTAATGTAGTATCATTACACGGGGAATGTAGAGAAGGCTGAGGGCGAAAGGAGAACTTACTAACCTTACAAGAATATTGAAAGCATGAGACTTTAATCAGAACATATTAGTGAGCTGAGCTGGATTATTCTAAGACAGTACTTGAAGTTCAAAGTGTTGACAGCTAAGAGATAAAATGAGAAATGTTTGACAAGGCCAAAACAGTCTTTTCTGGTTAATAGCAGGCTGAACAAAGTGTGAGAGACAAGCAGACATTAATAGATCTCTAACACAGTTTGGTACCTTTGGAAGAGGGTCTAGCCTAGCCATGTGGAATTATTTCAGTCACTGTAAACACATCTGTGCCTCCTCTCCACCCCTGAGCCTTTTCCCCTTCTTTTTCAGTTTTTTTTTTTAATTTATTTTTTCTACTTCTTCCCTCTCAACTTTCCTCTCTTGACCTTCTCTTTCATTTGCTAAACCTTTGCTGGCCGTCCTGGTATAGCAAGCTGGTTGAAAACGTGGCAAGGGACCACTTCTGATGTGGTTCCTGGAGTCCCCTTCATGCCCCTGGGTACCTTCTGGTTAGCAGGCCAGACCAGGCACATTTGGGTCATGTCCTCCTTTCTAGCCTGGGCTCAAAGAGCTGGTTGACCATGGTCCCAATTCCATGACCTGGTGCCATGGAGCTGCCATGTTAAAGGGAAGACCAAAAGGATTGGTGTTTAGGTCACACCTCATCTTTCAATTTCCTTCTTCTCCCAAAGATTTGGCTAGAAAGTTACTTAAAAACAGTGTATCTGTGCTTTGTCCACCTTGAACTTCAGATGTTGGGCATGGTCTTGCATTTAGAGATGAAGTCAGTTACTTTGGTTTTAGAGTGAATATGTGCCATCTTGGGTGGTGATATGAGGAATTGTGCATTCTCATTTATTTCCTGAGACTTCACCCAGCACAGCAGTTGCCCTATCTGTCTCGGGCATCTTTTGCCCACTAAACTAGCCCAGGACCCAGAGAATCTCACTCATTTCTCAGTAGTAATCACATAACAGAGGCCCAAAACAGGCTTCACTTTCATCTCACTGCTTCTCCTTTAACCAGGCCTTAAACCAGGTTCAAAACTTGAGTTTCAACACATTCTGCTGACAAGTTGCCTTTCTGAAACTAGAGATGATACAGGTTTTCAAGGTTGTGCACCGACAGGGGAGGGGCAGAGGTGTGCCTTATTCTACATCCTTTACCTTCCTTAAAAACCACACTGATTTCTTTTGACATTACGCATGCAAGAAACAGTAATGTCTATTTTAAAATTTATTTTAATTATAGTAAGAAGGCATTTTCCAGGTTCTGATTTTTGCATTTAAAAGTGATACTGTGTCTGTTTCCAACTGTATTTTTCTGACTGGCTTGATCATATATCAATGTTTTATACCTGCTTGGAGCTAAGACTAGCCTGTTTTAATGGATGTTTCCTGTAATAACCAAGGTGTTGTTGAATCACTTAATTTTGCATGTGTACTGTTCTAATTATCAAAAGGCCATCTTTGATAACAGTGTAGGAGATAGTGTGGATAGAAATAACACTTGAACAATTCTTTTCCCCTTCTGTCTCTGGATCTGGAAATAAATGCTCTTGAATTTATACATTCTTGGTCCTTTAGGAATCATAAAAACATACCCTTATATGTATGTGAAAAGGCAAGAAACTGCATATTTATTAACAACCATGACCCTTAGGACCAGATAAGTCAAATTAAATCTCATAAAAATCTGTTATGGAAAATGAATACATGGTGCTATTTTTTTCTTTTAGGGTCTACTTATTAATTTTGTCATGTTTAATATGTTGCAGTTGCAAACAAAGGCATAAATGTATGCGTTCATTCCTAATTAATTTATGTAATTGGGTTTTATAAATTTAGGTGTTTAGGAAACTGTGCATAACACACCCCATTTACTGTGTGCTGTGGCCAATAAAAGCATAATAGAAAGAAATATCGTTTGAAGCGCACTTCAATGGTAAATATAGATTAGTTGTAAATGATATCTTTGTAATGTTTATTTTAAATTTTGCAATGCTGCAGATTTTCCAAACATACCAATTAATGTTCTTATTTGAAATAATGACTAGTTAATTACTATAAATTCTGAGTGCTCTATCTCTGACAATTAAAAAAGTGTCTTACAGCTTTTGTTTAGTTCCCTGAGAATTATGTAAGCAGCAATTCAGTTTCTGGGAAAGAAGAGTGAGAATGGAAGGAGGATATTATAAACATGGGTGGTACTACCAGCTCTGGCTTTGACCAGTTGTGCTTGTTTGTGTGAATGTACATATACCTGTGCACATTTAGGCGTAATTTCTATTTCACGCTAAACAGGCAGTGAATGAGTTGAAAAATCTGAAGTGAATTTCAGAATTTTAAAGTAAGTTATACATCATAATGTGAAAATCAAGCATACTTGGATAAAACCAGGAAATTTTAAGGAAACTCGTTTGCCATCATGATCTACTAACTATGACATTGTTCAAAATCTCAAATGGGCAATGAACCTACTTCTATGGTCAAAAGAAAGACCAACCAGATGATTTTATCAGGAAGGGCTTGGGTTTTAGATGGTCTCCTTTTTCTCACTTCACAAACAAAGTAAGGGCCCTGTTTGCTCCTCAAGTAGCCCGAGGCGATGGTGAGAAAGCCACATCTGTGTTAGTCTGCATGTATCCAAAGCATTATGTGTCATCAAATTTGTTCTTATGTATGTGTTTAAGGAGAAGATAATGTCTCTGGTCCAATGTGAAACATCTGCCTCTTTGACCAACAGCAAGTCAATGCAGCTATTTGAACACTGCGGGGTGTACTTGTAAGATATTACTGGGTTCATAGTCATCTTTGGTAATAAAATACTTGCGCCCGGGAGACAGCAAGTGTACAGTGTCAATGGGGAGTACCTTTTGTACATTCTGTTTGTGCCTTCCAAGTTAAAAGAAAAGGTAGTAAGTAACATGTGTTCAGATTTGCTTAGGAAAGTATGGGCTTGCTGAGATTTAAAAAATCTTGAATAATCATACATAAATATAAATACTGTATGTGCCGTAAGTGTTGTGGATCACATTTATGATGAAATATGTATGTCTTCCCAAAGATAAGACCTTCATAATTCATTTATAAGTTACAGTCAGTCCTTACCTTACATGCAAGTAAGCAGAATAGTAATTTTCTTTATTCTTTCTGAACAATTGTCACATAGGGAAGAAAAAAAAAAACAACAAAATGGGTAAATGGGTAAACTTTTCTCCAACAGAAAAATACCATTCAGAGATAACTGGAGAAAAGTACTAGAGAGAAGCCAAAAAAAAAACGTAGATTCTGGTGATGTTGGAAAAATGACGTGTGAGCAGAAGAGCCAGACACTGAGCTTCATCTATTTTGTCATGTTATGACAGAAATCATTACAAGTGTGATAGGTTTATTTATAAAGACTTGCTTCAGTATTCAAAGTACATCTATTCTAGCATTCCTCATTTTGAGCCATGCTGTGGATCAAGATGAAAGAAAAATTAAATTGTATATTGAAGAGCTGTTAATTGAGCTGTGCTGTATTTAACGGGGAAGCATCGGCTTCAGGCAGTCAATACCGCTGAGGATTTTTAATGCACTGCATCATGAGACTGTCAGTTTGCTTTGGAGAATGCAAACAGGCCTAATGACAAAACCCTGCAAACTTTTGTTGTTACGGCTGGTCTCTTTGGAAGACAGACTTTCGTTTACCCACAGATGAAATCCTACGCACACACGTTCATAATGGAATTAAATACTGCAATTTCTTGCTGGAGGAGGACTAATGACACACCATTTAGTCACCGAAACCTATTTCCCAAGGAGTCATTTTGGGGCTTCTTTAAAGTTTTTAATGTATAAGGCCTCATATAATCCTAGGTCTCTCCACCCCCCTTTTCCTTAATCAGTGTAAATCCAATTGCAATTCAGAGGGTGGCCAAAGTAGTATTTCATCATCTCTAATATCCATTTAAAAATGTTAGGTCTACCCAGTTATAATTCTCAAAAGTAGCCTATCAGTGGTTTAATATGTTATCTCCATTCTCTAAGGCGGTGTTAATTTCCTTTTGTAGTTAATCTATCCTACTACCAAATTTAGTATATTTATAGTTAAAGATTCTGTTAAGAGCTAAGTGATTTAAGTACATCTGGGATAAAGTGGCCTTGGCTTTAACTATGAAACAAATTTTCTTTATTTCATTCTCTTCACTGATAAATCCATAGTAACTGGAGGCATTTCTAGAATTGTGGGCAATTTGAGCCTCTAAAGTTTGATTAAAGATACTTCAGATATTCCTACTGAGAGGCTAGAGGGCTGAAAGGAATTGATTTTTGGTTCTGATTCTGACCCTGGCTTGGCTCACTGAATGAAGATGGCTTCCTGCAGGCTTGATTCTTGTGCCACCGATTTCTTCTCAAGGAGGTGATGTGAGGGAACCATGAGCCTCATCATGGCCATTGTGGGGGACTCCCATCGATGGAGCCCACAGACATTGTGTTGAAGGGCTTTTTAAGATCACTCTTTTAGCTTTTTTCTACCTATTCCCCACTCCTCCCTGTACCAGTGCCACTTGGGCTGCTCTGCCCTCACTCAGCACCAGGGCCTCTGCACCATCGTCCCCTCCGTCTAGCCACCATCTTGATCATCTTCAATGACCACATCAGCCTTGGTCAGTAGAGCAGAGGCTAACATTCACGACTCACTCACTGTTGGAAATGCCTGGGCTGAGGATTCCATGGGCAAGGTACCAACAGGATCTTTTTTGTGTTGACACTGTCATGGCAACCAGCTTCACCAAAAGAATCCTACAAGAAGTCTATCAAAGATTATATGAAATCAATTAAAAGCATACTTGAACAGAGAACAGAATAAAGCCTTTTGTGATATGGGGCTGTGGAACAAGTCAAGCATATTCTCACTGATTTCAAAAACAACCAGTTCGTCATTGTGAAAACATGATCCAGATGGTTTGTTGCTCTCCTAGACTGTCGTGAGGCTGGTGCGACCCTATATGTGATTTTCTGTAAGGGCAGTTTAGAAAAGGCAAAATGAGAACAAACTTGGCAGTTACTTTGGGTCACCTGTCATCATAACTGGCTGTGGCTTTTCATATAAAAACTGGGACTTATGTCCTCTTGAGCCCCTCAGTTATCTTGACCTTGTCTTAATTGGAATAGTCATTGTTTTTAAGAAAAGTAGACCTTGTAAGTTGTTAAAAAAATAAAATGCATTTAAACTAGAAAAAAATCATTCATTCTATCATGAACTTACTTATTTATTCCTTCATTCATCAGATATATGTTGTGGACTTACACTGTGCCAGGCATTGCTTTCAACAGTGTTGTTGATGGAGCTTTCATAGGAAGGCTTCATTGGTGAAGGGATGCTTGAGTAGAGAGCAATGTAGCGATTGCAGGAGAGAGCCACGCAGCTTGGAGCTCACTCCTGGGAATGTCTATGAGGAGCCTGCCACTTGGAAAGCACCATGGATGTTGCCAGTTGCTGCTTCCATTGCTGCTGTTGCAGCATCAAGACCAGTGCTACAGAATGGCTCTTTGGAAATGTAGGAAAAAAAGGCCTTAAGACTTAATGCACTCATCTGCTACTGACAGTTAAAGGATGAAAGTTTGTGTCATCCTTAGACTTCATTTACTGAAGCCTTACCCCTCTATCTGATGGTATTTGGAGATGGGTGCTTTGGGTGGTGATTAGGATTGGGGGAAGTGCTCACACAATGTGATAGTGCTCTTAGGAAGAGAAAGAAATGTTGCTTTTCATCGACACCCACTGAGGAAAGGCCATGTGTGTGCCCATGAAAGGTGGCTGTCCACAAGGCAGGAAGAGAGCCGACACTAGGAACACTGTCTGCTGCCACCTTGATCTTGGACTTGCAGCTTCCAGAACTGTGAGAAATACGAGTCTGTTGGTTAAGCAGATTTCTGCTTTGAGGCAGAGGTTGCTCACTCTAGGTTGATAGACAAAGATGTAACCTCAGAGGAAACCGTCTTTAAGGCATACTGACAGAACTGGTGTCCCAGGCATGGTGGGATTTTCCAGGAAGGCAGAGGAATGCAGCCTTCTCTGAAGTTGTATTGGAATTTGGAATCCTTAGAGGATTCATAAGCTAACTATACCTGAAATGTGTGAGTCTGTAACCATTTCAAGACAAGGTGGTGAGCAAAGGCACCCATAGGACACTGGGCTTAGGATAGATACTGTATGCCTGGCCCATTCTGATAACCCTGCACAGGCTCATGATGTTAGGAGGTAAAAAGAAAGCCACCCTCAGGAAGAGGGGGTGAATACAGAGATGGGATTGATAGAAATCACTCTTCTCAGTCATGATGCAGCAGGCTGTGCTGCAGTGAGAAACATCCCCAGATCTCAGTGACCTAGTACAGTGCAGTTATGTCTTGCTCATGATGTTTGACTACAGGATGGGTGGGGTTGGGGGGAGACTTTATTCACTGACGCTTCAAGGTCCAGCTCATCTTGGCAGCAGCTCTTCTAAATGCCTCCGTTACTTCTATAGTAGGGGAAAGGGGACAGGGCACTTCAGTGCCTGGTTTTTAAAGTTTCAATCTATAGTTAATTGGCCCAAGTGTGTCTATGACCTTGCCTACTTTTAAAAGGATAGGGAAGTACAGTCCCACTGTGTGTTCCAAACAATTAGAGTCAGGACAGATGTGCTCAGCTCTAGTGACTGCCACAGTGGTTGTGGAAGTGACATCTATTTTTAATGTGGCTTAGAGAATAATTGGTCAGATATTGCAGGTATTCTTTTTTTTTTTTTTAAATACAGATTGGAAAAGCACTTACAGATTAAAAAAAGACCTGGCATAGCACCTCTGTTTTAAACAGAAGGAAGAGATGACATTGGGGCTCTATGACACAGAGATTTCACTTTTGTGCCATGACAAATACCAGGGAGATGTAATTGCAAAATGAAGCTGCAAATGTCTTACCCAGGGAACTAGGTAACAACCTGCTTGGCTTCATAAAGAAGGAATAATATCCAATTAGACTAAGTGTATTCGGTGCCTGAGTGACAAGCTCTGGAGACCTCAGGGCCTCTGGGGCCCCCAGGGCGGTTTCAGGAGGCTGTCTCAGACCTGTCCGGGGTATGAGGGGATGAGCCCTCCGCAGAGCAAGGGCTGATCAACATGTCACCTCTGCTGGGAGCCTTCCTGGAGCAGCCGCCTCGGCTTTTGTGAGCATTGGAATGAGGTCCAGCCTGTGTTCCCATGTGTGCCCTCTCACCGCCGGACACAGGCACTTTGCTGACAGCTCCCCCTGCCACTGGCGAGACCTACAGTCACTGGTCTTCATCTTGCCAAGAGTAGCTGAGTGCCTTCGAGGTCAGACAGAGGAGTCCAAGTTCAGCCCTGCTGATTCCTGTATGTGTGACCGTGGGCCAAGTGCAGAAGCTTTCTGTTCTCTAGTCTTCTGATCCACAAAATGTGGTCTGTAAGTGTTTAGGTTTTGGGAATGGTTAGAAGAAGAGGACACCCCTTTAAATCACTAAGCCTGGCACTCAGCACTCTGTTAACATTTGCTGCTGTGACCTGTCACCCACACTTTCTGTCATCACCATCCTGGACCCCTCCATTCAAGTCTGGCCTGGCTTGAAGCCATGCCTGACCTTGGTCCCTGGAATTATCTCTCTCTCTGAGTAACTGTCCCGACCCATCATACCACTTCTCCACACTGCCTGTGCTTTGCTTTTCTACTATGCTCACTGAGGCTGCTGATGGGGGTCCCATGCTAACTGAGAGTATGGTCAGCTCTTCCTTTCTTTGTCACCTGGCTCTGCTCTTCCCAGCTTGATTTATGTCTTGCTAATGAACTGCCTGTCTTTGTGAAAATAACCTGAGTATCAATGGTCAGTGAATAAAATTACCAAGTAAATGTTCCCTGCTTAAATATTTGGCACTGGACTGGAACCTGTACTCTGTCTCAGTATATTTATGGAATTTTATTGGAATTGGTATAACAATGTTTGGGACTTAATCATATTCAAACAGCTTTCCAGAGATCTGTATAAGAGTTGGGTTAAATTAAGAAGGTTGCTAGTGGCTTTAAGCCACTATAGACTAACATCAACCTAGAGAGTCATGGACAGCTCTGGTAGTAGATGCAGTTTTGCAGGGAAAGGGTGTCAGCTTGGGCAGGGAGACTGTATTTTGTTTCTCTCTTTGCCACAAAACTCTGTGTTATGTAAGTGAGAAAACTCTCAAGTCCTGTGCATCTATTTCTCCCTCATGTCCAGCACTCATCATGGGCCAGGCACGGAGCTCAGTACTTTGCATCTTGTCTCCTTTCTTTTTAATCCTTACTACAACCCTTAAGGTGTTGGGACTGTTGCTCTTTCCATTTTTCAGATGAACAAACTGGGACGCAGAGGTTGAGTGGTTCAGAACAAGGCAACTGGAGCGTGGCTGGCCAGCCCCCTTCATCACTGGCCTGTTCGAGCTGTTGCTTCTTAATGCATTTTTGATTCTGGTTGTTTAAATAGAAAACCAAAAATCATAATAAAAATGATGAAAGTAAAGATAATAGTATCTTTTTTTTTTTTTTGTATTTACAATTCCCTAGATCTAGCTTACTGACTTTAAAGCAGATTTTGCTTGACTACTGTCAAATCAGAAAACAAGAGGATGGACTCATGCAGGGTGTCCTTGTATGCAGGTATATTCATTTCCTCTCGCCATTGTAAAAAGGACCAATCATTTAAGTCCACACAACACACATTTGTTATCTTCTTGCTCTGTAGGACAGAAGTCCCACCCAGGTCTCACTGGGCTGCAGTGTAAGTGTTCAAGCACTGGGTTCTTTGCATGAGTGTCCAGGGCAGCGTGGAGCCACGTATGACTGCCACACTCCTTGGCTGAGGTCCTATTTACAGAGCATTGATTGCTTTTCTGAGTGACTTTCTCTGATTCTCTTCCCCCACTGCCTTCCTCTTCTATCCCTAAGGCCCCGTGTGGCTGCATTGGACCCACGTGCACAGTCCAAAGTAATCTCCCTGTTTTAAGTTTAGTTGATGAGCAACCTGAATTCCATGTGCTGCCTGTATCCTTCTTGCCAGGTAGCTTAACATATCCCTGGCATCCAGAGGGTTCGGACCCGGCCATCTTGGAGAGGATGGGCGTTGTTCTGTCTGCCCCAGGCTGCAGTGTTCCTCATGCACAGCAATAGGAATCCCTCTTCCTCCCAGCCTATTGCCAACTTTCCCTTCTCCCTCTCAGTATGTATAGAGTGTTTGGACAGCACCCTAAGTGAATAACTAGTGAGAAACTGGTTAGACTCTGGCTTTCTGAGGCTAGAAACCATTTCTATAGGGATAGCCTTAATTAAAAAAAAAAAATTGCTTGAGGAACACCCTTTGTGTGAGCACTGGAAAAGAAATAAAGGGCCTCAAATAATTGCACGGATCAGCTACTTCTGATGATGGAATACTGTTTATAAATCCCGGTGGCGTAGAGCATGATTCTTCTGATGAGCTCGGAGCCTCACTGGACTGTTGCACAGGCCATGAGCTTCTCCGACCTTCAGAGAGACCAAAAGCTTACCCGGGGCTCACAAGAGAAATCTCTTACTGAAATTATTATGTGCCAGGTGTCGTGCTAAGTGTCTGGCACATGTTTGCAACGATAAATGTAGAATTCATCTATTCAATCAGCAAACAGTTATTTCACCTACCGGGAAAGGGTGCTTAATATATAGGGGTACAGGGATAAATAATTCTGTATGCGATTCAGTCCGGGGGGACTCATCTTCGGCAGAGGTCAGATTTGGAAGTCAGCATATCTGCTGGAAGTGGAGTGTAGTCTGATGACCCTCAAAGATCCTTCTCACTTCCGCCCTTAGCAACTCAGAGCCCACTGGGAAAGTCAGAGGCCGGTTTCTTGTATCTCAGCTGTAGCTTCCTCTTCCACGGGCAGCCCACCCCATGCAAATGCCACAACTTTTCACAGCCCCTGTCCCACCTTTGCTTTTCTTAATGTCCTCATCCCAAAGAGGGGGTTTTTGGTGGGTGTCATGATTGAGCCTCGTGAGGTGGCAAGTGATCTTCTTTGGAATTCCATTGTCAGCCTCTCTGCTGACCATCCTCCTTCCTCTGAGGAAAAGCGGTGTGATGGCCATCCTTCTGTGTGGATCAGCATCACTGCAGTTTCCACATCTGTGCTAGATGGCTGATCTTCCTGGCTCAGAATGTTCTCAACCTGTGCTTGCCCTGCAGCTCAGCCAGCCCATGTACACACCACTGAGACAGTGATTTTTATTCATTAGAATTTTTGAGTCTAATTGTTTTTAAACTGCCACTTTTGTTTGTTAAAGATACAGATGTCTGGCCATCAAGGAAAGCAAGGTGAATTTATCGTTGCAATTAAAGTCTTCACAATTTGAAAACTTATCACTTAAATTGGTGAAGTGTCACTTTTATGCAACCTGATGTTTAGAAGTCCTCGGAGCCATGGACTAAACTCGAATGCAATTTAACAAGATCCAGGTGAGATGCAGGACGTTGCACTTGATGAGACGTTGAGACAAACTGGATGGAATTTTCCAATTCCCTCCTACATGGTAGAATAGGTGAAGAGAGATAGACCACAAATTGATTTTTGTGTAACTCTTAAATTAAGTGGAGTTAAGAAAAAAGTCACTGAATGTGAAGTTGCCCTGTGTTAGATTACTCTAAGGAAGTTAGTTAATATGTTAATATGAGTCTAGACCAACTTGTGTCCTTTACAGTTGATGTTAATTTGTGCTGTCTACCGATCTCTCGGCAAGCGAACGCAAGTCAGAGGTTATATGTTTCTTATTTAAGGGCATTAAGCAATATCTTTAAAATGTAAAATAAAGCCGGCAAAATGCACAGCCTGATAACAACAACAAATCTAATCTAAAGTGACACGGGGAGACTCTCCCAGACGTTTTCCTCTTTAATGTAACATGACTTTAAATTGATGCAGCCCCACAGTGATTGAAAAACTCTCAGAGCTTGTCTCCTATGATTACATTTCTGATCTGTACAACTTAATTTTTTAACTCGGTGAGTCTCAGTTTTGCGAATGAACAGTTTTCTTTTGCTTTCTCTTTTCATTTGGGAAGAGTTTATTCGGCAACCAGGCAAATAAAACTCTATTACCGTGGGAAATAGTGAGAAATCCTGCAATGGCAAAGACCACGGGGATGCACCAGGGAACCCTTGCATCTGGTTCTCTTCTTCCTCTCTCCTCATTCTGTGCTGGGGGTGTTGGTCATACAGATATGTGAATATAATAAAAGACATTGAATTGTATGCTTTAAATAGATGAAATGTATGGTATGTGGGCAATACATTTTTTTTTTTAAAAGAAAGTGTCTCTTGAATCACTTAGAGCGTAATCATCTCAACTTTTCTCTAAGATGTATTGTGATGGACTCCAAGTCAATTTGAAGTGGATTATCCCCCTATGCCAGGAAGTACCCATGGCTGCTAATGTCTGCTTGTTCTGGGAAGCCAAGTTCTTTATCTAAAGGTATCCAGAATGTGTGAGGGTTTTGTGTGATGTTTTCTTGAGGCAGGAGTTACTTTTCTTTGGTTCTCCTTTGTGGTATTGATGAAATTTATGTGACACATGGGCCAGTTATGTTCCAGGTACTTTTTTTTTTTTTTAAAGATTTATTTTTGCATACAGAACTGGAGTACAGGCCAGAGGTGCAGGAGCAGTGAGAGCATTCACCAGAGACAGAGTGGGGAGTAGAACAGGCTGACTGATGAAGTACGCTGTTGAGGGGAGCAGTGAGCAGGTCAGGAGAGGTCTGCTGCGCCATGTGTATCACCTCTGGGGCCAGGGATTGAACTCGCACTGAAGTGGCTTTAGCTTCTTAGTGCTGTACCTTTCTGTTCCAATCCGCTGCGCCACCAGGAAGGGACTGTTCCAGGTACCTTTAAGTAAACAAAATAACAACATGAGTTTGTATGATTGTTATTTCATACACTTCAAGCATATAGTTCCCACCTTCCTCCAAAACAGTTTGGAAGCTGACTTTGTTTATTCAATTTGGGTGATTACTAACTAAGGTGACCAGCAAATACCTAATGTGTGCTCCTTTCCATCATCACTGTATTACTGACAAATGACTTGTACTAAGTAGCCTCCCAAGCCTGCTGGTTTTTCTTTTACTTTATCAGCTGCCTCCAGTGGTTTTTCAAATCATAACTAGAAACTGAGACCTTTCTGTTCCAATCCATTATTTTCCAAACTCCTCTGACTTAGGTTTGGGTATTCCACCTCTGACATGGCTACTGTAAATTTTTATTTGAAATGTGCTTATTTTCCTGTGTAAAATGAGAAATTTAGGGACAAGGCCATTCACATGTTCTTTCACATGACAAGCAACACATAAGGGTGGTGTAACCAGGACCAGAAGAATAAAAACTCCTGTGTGGCCATCTGAGCAGAATTTCTCGGTGAGACATCCGCAGTGACAAGATAGAGACTTTGTTCTTACCAGAAAACACACTCATGATTTCTTCCCTTCACTTGGTATTTACTCCAATACTTTCTCTTCAGCTGCATCCTAAAAACTCAAGTTTTAAAATATCCATTAGAAGCTTGGGCTATTACCTGAAGCAAAGAAACTTTATTAAAAAATTTTAATAATAAGATCCACATATGTTTGGATTCTCTAACTTCTTTTTCTTTTATCCAAATGTACTGTGTATCTTTAAGTGGGTGAATCCTGAGTAGGCTTTATTATATATCACACCACAGAGTTAAGCTTGGTTCATTTGGATTTTAGAAATCTCCAGAGCTTTAAGAATGACTTTGAAACATTCTTTACTGTTGGAGCTTAAAGAAAATAAATCTCAAATGTCCTCTGTATTAATTCACCTGCTTGGAAAGTTAGAGATTAAAGGGTTTAGTGGGATTTTTATATTTTCTATAATTTCTATTTGTATTGGAGTAAACTGTTCTTTGTCTGGAGTGGTTCAGTTTTCATAAAACAGAAAGATGCCATTCTTGGGAGAAAAAGGGGGCAAAAGTATAATATATAAATACACAAAACTTCCTGTAGCTTTTTTGTACTAGATGTAAAGGAGTCAGTAAATTAATTAAATGGCTTTGAGGAAGGCCATCTCCTGTTTCCATTAACCATGAACTCTGTGAACAGAGACTGGGGTGTTTTTTCTTTTAAAAGAAACCTCTTTGTTTTTCTTCAGAAGGCCATTTTAGCAAATGTGGGAAGAAAAAGAAGTAGATAAGGAAATGAATCACGATGCTGAGGTAGAGCAGCCTACTATAGCTTTTCGAATATTTCTCCTATCTAGAACTGAGGTTGCTAATTAATGACCCAAGAGCTAGCTCTGTTTGATGAAATGCAAGACATAACACACACATTGAGTTTGACTGATGTGTGATTATTACCATCCATTCATGTGTAATCCCGTATTTGGGGGGGTTTGTAATTTGTTTTTGACACATTTCTCTCTGATTTCATCCACTCATGCATACAGGTCTCACCTCCCTCCAAAAGCTGATTTCCAAGACAGACTTTGTTTATTCGCTTTGGGTAATTTATTGGCCACTACTTATTTTCCTTAATCCATAATCTCTTTCCGTAATGCTCTGTCTTTCTTCCAAACCAGCAAAGTGAAGAATTCAGCCACAGGTCTGCAAATTTGTGCCAAGAAAGGGAAGTCAAGCCCTTTCAGCTCCCAAAACATCCTATGGAATTCACTTCAAATGCCCTCCCCTGGCAGCAGCTAATAGAGAATGTTTTATAATCACCAGCAACCTTTGTCGTGTGACTTGGAGCAATAGTTGTCCCTGCTCCACCCCTCTGGTGGCCACTAGAAAGAAGCAGGTTGATCCTCAGGGGCCAAGAGGGACAAAGCTGGCTCCTGGAAAGCTAAGGAACTCCATGTGCTGCTTTTCAGCTCATTTCCAATAGGTGGGTCTTCAGGGCCCAGGGCCCAGCTGTGTTTCATGTTTATTTAAAAACAAACAAGCAAACTAAAAAAGAATGATAAAGAAAAAGGCCAACCAGCTAAATAAATGGCAGCATAGCTCAGAACCACCTGAGTGCAGACTACCTCACGTCCTGTAACCAGTGTGTCAGCTGCTAGCTGTTAGGAGGGAAATGACATAGTATGCAGCCGTCAACTTTTTCCTGAAGAGGAAAAAAAACATTGCAGCCAAGGGACCTCGTGGTCCCTGTTAACTTTAGGCATAGAGCAAAGTGTCAACCTCGGAAAGTGGCTTCCAGCGAGCAGCACTTTTTACCATTTAATCAGGCTACACTTGGTTGTATTTATAGCCTTGGCGAGGTTGGCCCATTGTTACAAGACGAAATTGTGATGTTCAGCAGTTTATACCTTGGGAGCTGGAAGCGTTTCTCCATGGTGAATTTGTAATATTAATTGGCCATGTCAGTTCATGACAAATGTAGTGACATCTATTTCAAGTATTTCAGTTTTATGGTGCTGAAAAAGTGACACACGCTGGAGATAAGTAATCTCACAAAAGATCTTCACGCTGGCTCTGTAGCACTTCCAGAATGTGTTCCCAGAGGAGATGCACATGGGCTCCCGGTTCACGGGGCCAATCCCTTTCTTTAGCTTTTGGCTGAGAAGGGAGTGGGAGAAGGAGAGGGAATAGTCTCCATTGGATCTTATGGCATTTGGTTCGAGGTTCTGGCATGGACTCTCCTGCCAAGACAGGGACAATCATCCTTTGATCTGGGTGCCTGCTGCTTATAGTCCATGCCCCATAGTGGCCAGAAAACAGTGCCATTCTCATGGTAGGAAGTGATTCTCAGCCAGGGGCCACACTGCTCCATACACTTTGCTATGGCTGGAGACACTTTGCTATGGCTGGAGACATTTTGTTTGCTGTATCTTAGGGGAGGGATGGTTTGCTATATGCACATAGTGGGTTCAGAGCAGGTGTTCAGAGCTGCCGGGCAACCTATACTGCACAGGGCTGGCCCACAGCAAGCTTTGCCCCTCCCGTCCACAGTGGTTAGGCTGACACTCCCCACACTGCTGTGGAACTGAACCTTTTGCACCTTCCAGCCTTGTTCTTGACTGGCCCCCAGGAGGCTGCCATGGTCTGTGTGTGAGGTGTGGGGTTTCCTGCCATGTGGACAGTAGGGATGGCAGAGGGAAGGAAGGGTAAGACCCTTGGGTGGGTGAAGGGAGGCGGGACATGGCATGATGCTACAAAAAGTCTGCAAAGTGGCAGTACAGGACAGAAGGAGTTAGCCACCTTCCGTTTGGGTTGGACTTCTAGAAAGAGAGGACATTTGCATTCAGCTGCAGAAAGATAGAGGAAGAAGCATTCAAGTTTCCAGAGCAACAGCAATAACAACAGTACAGGAAAATAAGCTGTTTACATATCTAGAGAGAGCATATTCACTTAGCTGTGTCATTGGTGTTGTTTGCACGACTAAGCTCTGGAAGGTCTTAATGTTCCTGCTTTATAGACGAGGAAACTGAGGTTCACATCGTTGAATGGCTACTGAAGCTCCCCTGTTTTGTCAGTGCGGAGGAAAGCAGTAGAGGCAGCAACTTGTTATTTCTTTCTTCACTAAGTGGAGCGATTTATTATTTATTTATTTTTAATGATTATTTCAAACTTGTAGCCGCTGATAGCACAAACATATATTGCTTGAAAAAAAAGTAAAAATATAATCAACGCAAAAATATATAGAATTGTCCTAAAAATTGCCCTTTGTACTGCCCTTGGGGGCCAAAATTAAAATGCTTATGGTATTTCTGATTTACTAAGTTCTTTACCCAGCAGCATTTTAAGTAGCTGCCTGGTGTACTAACATATGGGTGGGTCAGCATTTATTTAATCCAATCCCCTCTTGCTGGGCACACAGGTTATTTACTTTTTCTCTCTGTTGTAAACAGATTTGCAGTGGATGTCTTTGTGCAATACCAATGAGTGATTACTGGGTATGCCAGCAAGTACAAGTTGCAAGTATATGAGTAGGCTGCGAGATAAATTGCTAAATTGCCCTCTTGAAAGATTGAGAGGCTCCTTGCCTCCATTTTCACTAAAAACAAGTATCATTTTCTGAAGCTAAGTTGAATCTGATTTGACTGTGTATTTCTTGATTATTGGTGAAGCTCAACATTTTTATGTACTTATCAACAGTCTTCTTTTATAAATGTTCTATTTATGTACTTTGATTTTTATCATTGTGTTTTCATGTTTATGAAGGATAAGAACTTCTTATGTATTCAGGTAGAGATATTAACCTTTTGTTATGTTTACCAAAAATTTTCTTATAATCTGTGCTTTTTTATTTTTTGTTTTTTAATTTTATGCTTAATTTTGATAGAGCTGAATGAATATCCCTGTTCTCTGCTTTGAGTTGCTATGCTTAAAATATCCTCCTTGTCTGTTCCAGTATGTTCACTTAAAGGTCTTATTGGTTAAATGTGCCTTTTGTTGAGCCTTGAAATCATTACTCTCCTTGCGCATTTTCTGGGCCATGAGCAATAGGGTGAGGCCCTGCATCCCTACACAGTCGATCACTTGGTTGTACCAGCACCTCTTATTCGAATATTTAATTTTTTCCCCAGTAAATACACCTGGACTAATTAAGAAATCTACCCTTGAATGCAGTTGTTTCACCATCAGTTATAAAATGTTAGAGTCACACGTAAAAACTGTAGAATCCTGTTTTCTGGCATGCTTAGATCCAAGCAGCGTATCTCTTTAATTTATTATTTTTTAAGATTGATTTATTTATTCATACAGAACTGGGGTACAGGCCAGAGATGCGGAGGTTGAGAGGACTCACCAGAGACAGAGTGGGGTACAGAACAGGCAGATCGACGAAGTACACTGCTGAGGGGAGCAGCGGGCGGGTTAGGAGAGGTCTGCCACGCTATGTGGATCTCCTCCGGGGCAGGTGGGGATCAAACTCATGCAGAAGTGGCTTAAGCTTCTTTGTGCTGTGCTTTAACCAGCTGCGCCACCAGGGAGGGCCCGTATCTTTTTAAATTTTATTCTAATTATCTACTATTATAATTTGACTTGTTTCTGTGTTATATCTAAATGTTGTATTGTCTGCCCTATCACCTTTCAGCCTCAGCTGGTGTGGCACCATTGAAAAAACTTTTATTGAAGGGGGCAGGGGCAAAAAACCAAAATGAAGCAGTTTCACAAATACCGTGGTGGTAGTGTTAAGGGGAAGGATGTCCTAAAGGAACTCTGAAGAATCTTATGGACTCCACCCCCTACTCCAGCTTTTTGGAACCTACCCCCTACTCCAGTGATTGGAAGCTTTAACTCTCAGCAGTACCAGGGAGGGAACTGTGAGGACCCAAGGGCGGAGCTAGCAGGAATTCTGGGACATTTGGGGGATAAATAGGGCACGATTGCTTCTCTCCTCTCTCGCTGGGGAAATGACTCTCCGGATCGCATGATGTGTTCAGTCAGCCTAGCCGGTAAGGGATTCCAGTTACTTTGTTGTTTCCTATTCCTTTCCCTTTTGTAAATAAATCCGTTATTGACCCTTTTGTGTGTACCTGCAGTATAACTGAATTGTGAGCACGTGGGTGAGGCCCCACAGACAGGCGGCCCAGTCCAGTCTGGGCTATCCTTTAACAGTAGGAGACCTGCAGGGACTACACCTGAGTGGAGGAATCAAATACTGTACTAAATGAACAACAGTGTAAGAAAATGCGTACATACATTTAATTATTTACAAAAACAGAAGACAGATAAGAAGCAGGTCCTGAAGGTCCCCCTTTGGCTGAACCTATCCTGTGGAAGGTGGAATCATGTGTGTTGCCTGTTTTGAGAGTTTCCTCAGGAGAGATCAATGTGGGTGGAAGGCTGGGACTCTTGGTGGAGGGGCTGACCATGGCATGGGGCAGGAGCAAAACCACAACCACTGCCCCTTTTCCCAAACTATCTCACCAACAATGATTTGAGAAGAGCAAGCTGCATGATTGGTTGGCTGTAGTTGCTAACAGCAAAAGAAAGTTATGAACTACTTAGCTGGAGATTCACCAGGATTAACCAGGATGAAGTAGAGAAGGAAGAGGAGGATTGAGATTCCCTTGTCTGGAATATTTTGGATGAGTTCTGGAATAAAATTTGGGGCCCACAATTAAAGGCTGTTGTCTTTTTCCCACCTGAGAGTTAATATGTCTACTTCTGCTACTGCTTTATCTAAAAATAATAAGAATAATAATGTAAAAATAATAAAACAAAATTTACTTGCTTTGAAAATGAAAGTATATACTACTATTACCTAATATCAGTGACACTTGGGTTTTCTCAAGGAATTAGTGGAGTGAATGGTTAAAAAGGATGTTCCAAAACTCACAGATGAGTCCCTGAGAGCAGTATGCTCTATATGTATCCCCAGCCCCCACATTCCAGTTTAGGTATAATTCAGTTTGGAAATAACACCCAGCCTAACACTTCCCAGGACAAAAGAGAACTTGACATTTTGAATCTCCAGATCTTATGTTTAAAATCTCAGCATTCTCAGAGATGCATATTCTTCAAGGAAAACCTTAATAATAATTTTCCTTGGCACTGCTAGAAAATATCAAAAAGAATTTTATTTTTCTTATTTTGAAAGATCCTGTGTCCTTTTCTCATCTCGCTCAGGCCTCACTGCTGTGCTGCTACTCCGGTAGACAATAGCAGTAACAGATGTGTGCATCTGGTCTCGTTTATTGTCACACTGCATGTAATGAAGGCCAGGCATGGCTGTGTTGTGGTTCCTGCTGAGGGGCACCCTTATCAGGAGTACATGTGTCATTCACAGGGAACATGTTTCCACCGACCGGGCCAATCTGTTAAGAGCTGTTCCCAGACATAAGGATTTCATACAGACAGATTCCTATCACATCCATTATGTGCACCTCTTGCCTTCCAAATACTTGAAATTACTTGGGACACAAAGAGATACTTCCATGAAATTGTCATGCGCTTCTGTCAGACTTCTTTAGTTCACAATGCAAATGGCTTAACTTATTGCCAGCTTGGCTGATGCTATAAAATCGTTTCACCTGTGTTCCCAATCACAGCCAAGTGGGCTCTTGATATTACTGTGGAATCTTTTTCCTGTCCATTATTTATTTTTGACTCTGGATAGATGAACAGCCCAGGCTTACCTTTTGTGGACTGTATTCTTACAAGATCTCACACAAATATTAATGATTTTCATCATCTTTGTTTATTTTATTTTTAAAGATATACTTATTTGTGGATACAGAACTGGGGTACAGGCCGGTGAGAAGATTCACCAGAGACAGAGTGGGGAGCAGAACAGGCAGATCGACAAAGTACACTGCTGAGGGGAGCAGCGGACGAGACAGGAGAGGTCTGCTGTGCCATTTGGGTCACCTCCCTAGACGGAGGGATCAAATTTGTGCTGAAGCAGCTATGGCTAGCTTTGTAGTGCTGTGCTTTAACCTGTGGCACCATCATTTTTGTTTAAGAATTCTTGGGAACTAGATGGGTGATACCAAGACGTCATTCCCTTCCTGCCACTTTCTTGTTCATTAGTCTGTTGGAATACATGGTAATCAATGGATGTAAAACCTTTTTATTGCTTTGAAAATCTCTTTTGTTCATGTCCTGGAAGCTGTTGTTTTCTTACAGAGGAGTGATCACCTCTGGGAAGGGTGAGTATGCTTTAATTTATGGTTAAGAGTATATGCCCATTGGACCCCAATATTTGCCTCTTGTTTATAGATCTAGACAATGCTACTCTTCAGAGAAAGGAGAGAGAAAATGAGAATTTTCTCAGAAAAACAAAGGTGAATTTAGATTCTGGTTAATCAGAATGCAGCCCTGGGGTAGAATTTAGGCTTATTTATATTCTACTTCACCACAAGATGTCACCAGGATACCACACCAACATGGCCTATGGAACACCTCTCTGGCCAATAGAGTCTGGGCTATCAAATAGCATCTATCTAGGGCCATGGGAGAGTGGGCAAGGGAGGAGTTCCATTCCAGGGAACTGGAGGACATCATCCCCAAAGCCTCAATGTCTTTCTCTGCTCCAGGGATGCATGTCTCTCTGCTTTTGCATGGAGTACAAGAGTTGGTAACAGGACAGAAGGTCATAGCCAATTCATGGTGTCCTGCTGTCCCAGAGTTGTCTTTCTGGTTCAGGAAGGCATACTTCCATAGGGAGAAGACATAGATGCATGACCATTCCCCTCCTCAATAGACACTTGCTGAATGTATAGGAATCATATTCTTTTCAAGGAAAAAGGATAGCCAATGACTTATGCTTGTGTGTTTCAGGAGCTTTAAAATTTGACCCTTTGGCGAATGTCACTATGTGATAGAACCATGAAGTTTTATCTTCCATTAGTCAGTGTCAGCACGTAGATCGTTCATTTATGATTGGCCTCCCTTCTGAAGCTGTGGAACATGCTCAACCAGGGTGGGGCCATGGTGGCTGTTGTCTCCATTGTTGCTGAGCCCCCACTTAAGTGTTTCAAGTCCTTTGTGGTGCTTGTGTAGAAAGTAAGTTCTATCATCACTTGATATCCACTCTTCTCTAGCTTTGTTTCAAAAGTAACTTGTTATCATTAATAATACCAGGATTGTTTTTTGCAAAGATACTTGTCATTTGACTCAAGAAAATAATATCCCATTAGCCTAGTTTGCTACTTGTGACCATTTACCTGCTTTAGATTTCCTGTTGGTTGAATTGAATTAAATATACCAGTAAGGGCAAAGATTAATTATGTGTTGCAGAAATGAAATTAAGTACTGTAGTATGAATACTGAACAAGACTCCATGAAGACATTTTGACGGAGTAAAGGAAACCTAGAACTTGCAATTACTGAGTCTTGATCAACTTGATCTTCTTTTTAAGCTAAGTTAAATATTTTTCTTTTCTTTTTAATTCAAGAAGGGACCTTTGCTTTAATGGCTAAGTCATCTTGTTGTTTGACTTATCTCTGGTCTTTTGGAGATTTAGTTATTTCTGTAATAAAAAAAAATGAACAAATTGAATGTTTGTGATCTGGTGTTTTCACAGGACTTGGAGTGATTAGCCTAACAAAGTGGTAATTTCTATTTCTGGATTTTCTATAGTCTCATTTTGGGTTAACTAAGAGTCTGCTTCGGTGTCTGTAGCTCATTTAAGCCATAGCAGGCCATAAAGAGTCCCATTAGAAAGCTGACCAGAGTGCTTCAGTCAGGGCTGCCTGTCCTTACCCAGGTCTGCCTAGTAGTTGATGCTTTGTTCTTTAGGCCCAAAATGTTTGAATTGAGAGAGAGAGAGAGAGAGAGAGAGAGAGAGAGAGAGAATGTTTACAGCCATGCCTGAGATGCAGTAATGAATTGTAAAATCCTGGGTCCCATTGTTTTGTCCCTGGTGTCTCTGAATGTGAACATTGTGGGTGATAGCTTTTGGCAGGTATGTTCTTTGACTGAACTATGTTCACTGCAACAGGCCTGGGCAAGCAACTTGGAACTTTAAGCTTGGGAAATTATGAAAGATTAAACCAAAATTGCATTTGAATAATACCGATGAATATGTTTGCTGAGTATTTCACCACCCTGATTACGTCTCTGAGTTTCTTGAGGTGGTAAATAAAACTTTACAGTGAGAATACTGTCAGTTGCTGAACCTGCTGTTGAAGCCGTAGTTAATTGGCAAAGATTTTCAAATGGGAGAGTTGTTTTCTCCAGCTAGGAACATGATCTCAGGTCTGTTTCTGAGGTCCATGTGAAAGGGCTTGCAAATTCACTTTAGGCAGGGGAAGCACAACCAGGGAAAAAAATTAGAGAGGGGCATAGACATGAAGGCTGGTAGAGGGGCAGAATGAGTCAAGATATGTGTTTTTCAGTAATATCTATTTTCCACCCATTTTTATTATCCATGCCACTTTTGCACCTGAGTGCAGAAAACAGGGGGTTGGTTTGGTATTCTTAAGAACTTCCCAGGATTACATTTAAGCAGTGGACTTCACAGGTATCCGTTCCTCTACTTAAAAGCTGACTTGGGATACCAGTCGGTTTGAGTCATCACTAGTGTTTCTGGATTTTATTGGAAAGGCTCAGCGTAGGGAGGTAAGAACACAAAGTGACAGCGTTGACGATTTTGGAGGCTTGACATTACTTAACTGTTCTCTTTGGTTTTCCTTTGGACTGAGGTTTTTTGTTTATTTGGTTTTGCTTTTTAAAGAGATGGGGTAAGAGGTGCTTCCTCTTGTAGTTTTTTTTTTTTTTTTTAAGACCTTTGCAAACCCTTTCATGGATTTTGCTCAGTGGTTGTGCAAGAGTTACTTAGGAGATGTGGCTTAGGCTTTTTCACTGTGTCCATAAAAAATGTATATTACTATGCGTTGCACATTTGCCACTTAGAATTTCTGAATACAAATTAATCAACTTGCAGCTGTGAATAACAATAAAACACATGATAATGTACCTGCAGAAATGAGGGCATTTGAAATCCGTTCTCAGGTGGCCGTCAAAAATAGCCAGCCAGAGTGTTGCTACCTGTTTTCCATAATTGCATGGCTTTGCCTTTCCTTAGTTAATCTGTTTAATAAAGTCCCCTGCAGAATCTAAATGCTTAAATTTAGTTTCTTTTTGTCTTTATGGTGTTTATCATTGTTAACGTGGCATTGGAGTAGCTCAACTTTCGCATCATGATAAATTCATAACCCAAGAGAAGGCAGAAAACATAATTATTATCAATTGCCTCTCTCCCGGAATTGCCATTGGCTGAGTGGAGCAATATATGAACTTAAGGAGTAGCTGATTCAGAGGAATACAGGGCTGGAATTCGGCCTATCTTGATTGTATGGCCATTGTTCAGGAGATCTTCCCGTTGGGCTTCTCTTCAAGTGAATTCTGCACAGCATGTCAATATTTTAAGAGGCCCTAAACTTTGATTTTTTTCCCCACTACACAATATGAAATCCAATTTATTTATTCCATTATTCCATAAGTCTTCATTGAGTGTCTGGTATGGGTTAAGATTTACCTATGGATAAGGTGAGTTCTTGGCACCTTCTCTTAGGGAAGATAAAATTTAAATAGCTACTTAGATGGCAGGAGATAGAAAGTGCAAATAACTGTATCTTTTTTTTTTTTTAATTGAATGTGGGATTTCATCCATAGCCTCAGCATCTCTGTGCTGAAATGGTTAGAGTTAAAACAACAACAGCAACAACAACAACAAAAAACCTCACAATTGAAGAATTCAGTTCTTTAAAAGAAGAAACAGTGTTAGGTAAACTGAAATAAAAATCAAATGTGTTTGTCTATTTACTTACTAACTTACAATCAGGATAGATTCTCAATAAACCATCTCTGGGCCCTCTCTGGTGGCACAACAGGTTAGAGCACAGCACTATGACGTTACCACAACCACTGAAGCATGAGTTTGATCCCCGGCCAGGGAGCTGACCCACATGGCATGGCAGACCTCTCTTAACCCACCTGCTGCTCCCCTCAGCAGTGTATTTCATTTTATCTGCCTGTTCTGCTCCCACTCTGTCTCTGGTGAATCCTTTCACCCCTCACCCCGACCCCTGCACCTCTGGTCTGTACCCCAGTTCTGTATGCATAAATAAATCTTTACAAAAAAAAAAAAAGAAAAGAAAAGACACCATCTCTGTGATCTCATGTATCTGAAGGTGATAAATAAGCACGCTGTTGTGCAATTAACTTCATTTTCCATCCCCTGATTGACCACCATTGGCTTTCACTCTGCTGGCTTCTTCCATCAGGCTTCACAGCTGGGATTTGCAGTGGTTTGCAAGAGGTGAATCTTGGTAGATAAGGATTTTTCTATGAGAGGTCTCACTGTTGAGGAGAAATCCAGGTTTTGGGCCATGATAAGAAAAACTAACTTTGGACATTTTGGAAACTTGGAAATTATCTTAAGGGCTTACTTAAAAAAAAAAAATTAACGGGTGGAGTAAAACTGAATGAAACTTAAATGTATTATTTTCCAATGCAAGGTTCTTTTGAAATCTACAAAAATCCTTAGAAAAATATTAACAGTCTCTCAGATATGATTTGTACTCTATCATTAATCTGGAGATCCAAAAAGAAGGAATATCTGTACTCATGTGTTTCTAAAGGGGTTGCCTTCCTACGGTGCTACTATCATTTTAGAGGTCTGTGGGAGGAAGGCCAAGAAAAAAGATTGATCATTTAGACTGAACACGGTCACTTCAGCTGGAAACAGTTCAAGTTCAAAGTCTGACTTTGGAGCTTTTCTTCCAGTATTTCCACATCTCTGAAATGTTCTTAAGACATTGTCAATGACCAGCATACTTAGCTGACACTTCATCGTTGTACAGATTTATTCAACTTGGTTCAAGATCCGTCTTCCATGATCATAAAAGCCATGTGAAGACTATTGTTTGGCTTCTCCCTTTGTGAATAGACTCTACTATAATGTACCATTTCGACTTAGTCAAGGATTTAAAACATTTTCCTTTGGTGATTCAGTTTTGACTCCAAGATACATCTCAATTCCACCAAAATCTGCCATGGGTTTCTTTTCCTTGGGCCTTAAGCTGATTCCTTCCACTAGAACAATACTTCTCTGGTGCCTGGCCATGGAAGCATTGAGGCATCTTCCTACTCTTGCTGTTGATACAATATTCTCTAATATTTTCAACCTGAAAACAGGAAGAGAGGTCATGGGTGATCATTTTAATTATGTTAGGGGCTCTTAATTTATTTTTGTTCCAGATGTGGGTTAGGGGGTTTTAATACTTAGTTTTCATACCAGGATCAAATAGTGAATTCACCATGCACATAGTCCA
>NW_004567129.1:8884068-8952368 GCF_000260355.1 Condylura cristata | reverse complement strand
GCATTGCTGTTGATGATAATGGAGGAAAATGTCATAAATAATTAAGAATTTATTTTAAGTTATTATGAAATATTTATTGTTATTACTGTTGTTGGTGGAGAAAGGGTCAAGTCAAGCCATCTTTCTAATAACTCAATACCTCAAAAAAGAGGGTGGCTGTGTTTGTCAGTCATGGTTTGTATTCTCTGATATGTTTTGAACTTTTGGGGAGGATGCACCTTTTGGTCCTTGCTGTTGGTATAGTGGAGCAGGCCTGCTGGGCCAGATCTTCTCTCCTGGTGGCAGGCATGGGACATCCTCCAGGAACTCTTGGTTATGAAGGAAAAGCCTACAGAGATCCTTGACCCTGTCTCCTGCATGGTCTCCTTGACCACGTGGCCCAGCTTATCTCAAAGTCTCTGGTCTGGACCCCCCTTCACCTCCTTGTGCCTTTTAGTTTCTGCTCTCAGCTGCCTCCTTCAGTCTGTCAAAGAGAGTAAACTGGTAGTTTCAGTGTAGTCCCCCATAGTGCCTTTGGGTCAAAGCTCTCCAGCCAGGCCACCAGGTAGACTGGATGCTTAGATACCATGGTGAATCCATTGTTCAGGGAGGGTGGTCAAAATGCCTGGGGAAAGGGGTCACAGAGCCACACTATCTAAGGACTGTCCAGGGGTGTTGCCTCACTGGGAGCCTATGAGGCATTTTCTCCCAGAAATCTGGAGCTTGGAAGATACCACAGGAGCAAGAGCCTGGGCTATTATATTACACCATTCTTCATTTCGTACATTTTTTTTCATCTCAATTGTAATCCCCATGAACTTCCCACCGCCACCATTTCACCCATGTACCATCACCATAGTCCTGTGCTCTCTCCCACCCCGTTTTTATTTTTTTTAAGATATTTTAATTTTATTTATGCATACAGAACTGGGGCACAGGCCAGAGGTGCAGGGGCGGTGAGAGGATTCACCAGAGACAGAGTGGGGAGCAGAACAGACTGACTGATGAAGTATACTGCTGAGGGGAACAGCGGGAGGGTCAGGGGAGGTCTGCTGCGCCCTGTGGGTCTCCTCTGGGGCGGGGATTGAACTCATGCTGAAGTGGCTTTAGCTTCTTAGTACTGTGCTTTTAACCCACTGTACCACCAGGGAAGGCCACCGCCCCAGTTTTGATCCTATTCCCCTCTCTACCCACCTAGAATGTCTCTGGTTTATAGTTTGTCGATTTTCATTTTTTACTTTGTTACAATTGCTTTTTCTTTTTCTGATTCCTTACACTCCTGCTATGAGTGAAGTTAACAAGTATTTTTCTTTACCTTTCTGGCTTACTTCACTAATCATGATCCCTTCCAGATCTATCCATGTTGCCACAAATGGCATGAGTTTATCTTTTTTGATCGCTGAGCAATATTCCATAGTGTATATATGTGTCATATCTTCTTGATCCAGTCATCTATTTTGAGCATTTGGATTGATTCCACATCTTCCCTGTTGTAAATAGTGCAGCAATACACATAGGGGTCCTGGACATTGATAAAGGGCTGGATGGTCCCTTTCGTGAGGACTTGGCTTTTGGAGCATGAGTGTAGCTACAGACAACATAGCCATGAATGATTATGTTCCAATAAAACTTTATTTAAATAAGCAGGCAGTGGGCCCAAGTTAGCCTTGGAGCATAGTTTAGAACTCAGATTTTGAACCTCATGTCTGACTCTTGCTAATTTTGTGACTTCAGCAAGTTATTTAAAATTGTATGCCTCAGTTTTCTCTTCTGTTTCACAGGGATAAAAGTAGTGTCTGAGGTGGTTACTGAAAATGATGATGTAATTTATGCAAAGCATACCAGGCTCAGGGTACTATCTCAGTAATTGCTATTTTCGTTCCTGACCACCTTATGTGTGCTTTCAAAGGGTGGTGGGAGATTGTTCTAGATCTGAGGCTCTTGGAGTATAGGTGTTTGTGGTAAGCTTTTGGTTTTTCAGTTTTTCAGTAGACACATTCAGAGCTCTAAAGGTCACTTTGTGGTTTTCCTTTCTGTGTTGGGAACACCTTCAGCATTGCCATTTTCAACATTGGGTTTGCCTTGAAGTTGTTTGTTCATACGGGCTTTCTCTGTAATCATTTCCAAATCCTTTTTGAGGGTGGACTTCATGTTTTACCTCAGGATGTGTCTAGCCTGTTACCACATGTTCTTGGCCTAAGTTGGGTAAGACATAAGTATACCCAGAAAGCATGCCTGCACTGAAGAACTAACCTGCACTCAAATTCCCGGTAGGCACTAAGGAGAGCCCTGGGATCTCCAATGCCAGCTCTGTGCTTTACCAACATGGGGTAGTGGGGCTTAAAGTCAGCCTCCAGAGGCTGCCAGGGAGATTCCAAGTTTGATGATTTTTTATTTCATCTGATTCAGATTCATGGTGTCATCTATAGAAAAAGTGTAATGCCAATAAGAAGCTTGCAACCTGTGTGCCAGGCTGTAAAACGTTGCATTTGGTTTTTTATAGATTTAATTTTTTATATATTTTTTTCATCTCAATTGTAATCCCCGTGGGTTTCCCATCACCAAATCACCCATGTGCCATCACCATAACCCTGCGCACTTCCCTCCTCACACCCCATTTTTGATCCCATTCTCCACTCCACCCCCACAAAATGTCTCTGGTATATGGCTGTTCATTATTCTTATTATTTTCTTGCCTGGTCCATTATACTCCTGCTATGAGCGAAACCATCTGGTATTTTTCTTTTTCTTTCTGGCTTATCTCACTAAGCATGATCTTTTCCAGCTCCATCCAAGTTGCTGCAAAAGATGTGTTTCTTTTTTTTTTTTTGGTTGCTGAGTAATATTCCATTGTGTATATGTGCCACATCTTTTTAATCCAGTCATCTACTTTTGGGCACTTGGGCTACTTCCATGTTTCCAATTGTAAAGCAGCAATAAACATGGGGGTGCAGGTATCTTTTTGAATAGATTTAATTTTTTGAAAAGGAGTGTTTGTTTAAGGAAAATAATTTTGCTAAGTTTTGGCTAAGATATTTGGTATTTAGGTTTTGAAAAACTGAGTAGGAAACAGTTGCTTCCTCAATGACTCTTAAGTCTAAAGCGAGGGGGTGTCTTGATTTAGGAGTTATGAGGTTTGTGTCACCCTGACCGAGCCAGGGACTGTTCCTGGATGCCTCTAGGGGGCCACCACGTGGTCTCACTCTGGCACTGGACCTGCCTCATCTGAATGACCCAGAGCAGGGGTCCCAGTCTGGGGCTAAGCATGGCCTACACCTTTTTGAGTAGGACCCACAGCTAAGAATAATTTTTACATTTTAAATGATTGGGGGGAAATAAAAACAAGACGAGAATATTATTTCCTGACTCATGAAGATTAAGGGGAATTCGTATTTCAGTGCCCATAAACAAAGTTTTGAATTTCGTCAATAAAAATTTTGTGGAAATTTTGTTTTCTCTCTTGTTATATAACTACCTCTATAATATCCTTGGTTTTGCCCCATGGCCCACAAAACCTAAAATACTTACTGCATGGCCTTTATAAATAATACTTTGCCAGGCTCTGACAGAAAGCAGGGATTTTCAGTCTGTTTGGCAGCGTTCAAACTCTTCTATCAAATTCAAATCCTTTGAGGGGAGCTTGGTTAAAAACCAGATGCAAGAGGGACCTCTGTGGAGCCTGTGGGGATCCAAGCTGTGAAGGGTGTCAGATCCAGTCTCAGTCCACATCTTCCCCTGTGGACTCAGGCTGCCTTAGTTGAGAAAGTGCTTGGAACGATCCATCAGATGTCTGTCTCTTTTTTTTGTTATTCCTAAATCTAAAAAATATATTTGTTATTCCTAAATCTAAAAAAAAAAAATTAAAAAACATTTTTTCTTTTTTCTGGTGGGGAGTAAATTTGCCTCACACTCATTGGGTGGTGAAACCTAACCTTAGCTGCCTCAGTGTCCAGTGTGAATCATTTTATCTTCACTGTAGAAACACAGATGTGCTGATGATGGGACGTTAGCTGAAGCCCCACTAGGTTTTTTCCTTCACATGCAGTCTGTGCATCAGTCAGATCACTTTTTTAATACGTTAGAAAACTGCCTGCACATCGGAGGTAGGGCACCCTGTGTGTCCGGCCTCTGTCCCCAGGCCTGTGGGTGTTGGCCTCTGTCTCTGCATATCACAGACTACCCTTTTCCTCTTTGGATGGCAAGTGGCTTGGCCAGGCCACTTACCTGCTGGGGAGCCACTGTCCCAGTGTGTTTTTTCCTCAATGCCCAGTATGCCTGCTGCTAGCTGCTGGCTCCTGTGTGGGTCCAGTTTGCTTTGCCACAGCTCCCTGCGTGAATGCATTTCTCCAGGTTTCCTACGGCCCCATCTAGTGAGATGTAGATGGTGTAGCATCATCACCTGGTGGTCTAAGCCTGTTCTGACCCGAGGCTGATGCTCGGGGAGGTTGAGAGGTGCAGATCCCACTCTTTAGGAGGGCAGGGAAAGTAAGTGTTCTGTCTCCTGGAGCGGGGGAGAGCCTTGTGCAGGTTGACATCATCCTGGATTTAGGGTGCTCAGCGACTGGAGTCCTTGTAAGAAGAGAGACAGACAGAGACAGAGAGGAAGACAGGTGTGCATTGGAGGGAGGCATCTGCTAGCCAGGGACCACCATGCTGGCCTGTTGCTGGAAAGCAGGCCCTATGAGCTGCCATAAGAAACCAGGCCTGTCCACTTTGACTTTGGACTCCTTGGCTCTTGAAACATGAGAGAGTAGGTTTCTATTTTCAGCTACCCAGTTTTTGGTGATTTGTTACGGCAGCCATAGGACCCCACTACACCTGGCTTCCCTAAAGCCTTCAGGTGGTCTCAGTTCTTGATCTGCAATCTCTAGATGGCTCAGCCACCTCCTGTCCTCACAGCTGTGTCCCCAGGGCAGAGATCTCATGAGTTTCCTTTGTTTATCCACTGGACGGTGATCTCTTAACAGGCCCTCAAGAAGCTCCTTGTTTCATAGTGAAGACAACTGAGTAAGTGGGCCCTGGTGACCCCTCTCTTCAGCTTGCAGCACAGAGTTGTGGGTGCAGAGGCTCTAGAAAGGACTTCCTGTCAGATCACATATCCCTTTATCGCAATTAGAAACTTGTCATTGTGTGTGTGTGCATGGGGGGGCGGATCACCATGGGGGTGTTCTTCAGCTGGTCAGTAGCCTCTGCTTAAGGATCTGCTGCTGTCTCATGGCCCATGAGCCTCACCCCTGCCCACTGCCTTCCACCCACGCTGGCCTTCAGGGCCTGAGGTCTTCCCGTGGTACTGATGAGGACATTGTGACCTACAAACATTGAAATGAGAAGACAGTGGTATTTACCAAGCCATTCCAGCAGATTAGGCGAGCGGTGCATGCGGGTGAACTCCCAGCATGGTTCCACACACAGATGCTCAGCACAGGTCAACTTCTGTGCTTCTCGTGTTTTCTCTTTCTCTGGTTCCACCTTCCCTTTTTCTTCCTTACCTTGCTCTATCCTCCTCCTCTGCCTCCCCATGTCCCAATCCTGATTGTCATTATTAACATTCAGTATGACCTGGTTGCTCAGATTCACCCAACAACCTGAAGGAGCAGTGGGGACTTACACCAGACCTTCTTCTGGTGTGTCCTGCCCTCTCAGGACTCTGGCCCTGTCTGTGTCCTGTCCGGCACTGCCACTCTACCACACAGGGCTTTTTGAGACAAATGCCGCTGATAAGCCAAAAGCAAATGTTTTGGGTGAATGCATTCTCCATAGCCACACTAGACATGAGGCTGAGAAATGGAATTCCTGTCACCGCTGACTGAAGAAGACAGCCCTCCTAATGGAGTCTGGGTGCAGGAGCCGCTGGCCCAGCTGCCCTACGGACTTGAAGAATTGCGATGCTGGCCTAACATAATTTTGGTAACTCTGTCTGCTTCTGCCTCGGGTAGAAATAATTCAGATTTCACTCTCCATTTTCTTTAATGGGCTAAGCAGCCACTTTGTAATACCTGTATTTTATGAGACATAATTCTGGATATTGTTTCTGCAGCGTTTTGAAAAGACAAACCTGAGAGTGTCCGGCCATTTAACTGAAGCAATTTGAAAGTTATTTGTAAAATGATATGCTGTCTTTTTTGACCCAGTTACTTTATAAAGCTACATTCTTTGGCAGCCATTAACACAACTTCTCTGTGTGTGGGCTAAATAAATATTCGGGCAACACTGATTGAGCACTGCCTTGGGTAAATAACTCTCTTTCCACACATTTCCGAGTTTATAATGAGGAGTTTTCTCCATGGTCTGACCAAATGTAACATTCCATTGAAAATGAGACATAAATCCTTGAGTGAGGGAGATGTGGAACCAGGGTTCCAGGAAGTTTCTTTTAAAGTTGGGGCCCGGGCAGAGTGACACCTCAAGTCCCCCTTCTTTCTCAACGCCTCTCCTGCCAATGAACCCTGAGGGAGTTGAGGGGTAGGAGTGCCTGGAAGCAGAAACGCCGCCTCAGAAGGAGGAGGTGATGTCTCAACCCTACTCACCATCTCCCCAGCGCTACCCCACACTCACTGGATCCTACAGCTCTTTGTTCTCCCAGTTTTCACCTGCGGCACAGGGGACAAGAGGAGGTAAAACCAGTATCTTCCCTACAGGGATTCAGTAGAGGAATTAGAGGAAGAAGATGGTCAAGTGCCCGATCCAGGGTGGGGCATGAGCGTGGCCAGTTGTGGTTACCAGGGAGCAGAGGTGCCAAGCAATTGCCCTGGATGGTACCTCTCTTGCCTTGTCCCACTTAAATGTCTTTATAACCTATCGTTGCTTCTATGGAGGATGAGATGAGACACCAGGGGACTTGACAGTCTTAAGGTCACACGGCTATGTGTCTGCTGTAATACAATGGTGCCCCACCACACTGCACCCCTCCAGGCCTCCCACCCCCTTGTTCAGTCAGGCCAGTCCTTCCACTGGTAAAGTCGCGCTTACGGGTCCTTCTGTGTAACTGTCTCTGGTGTGTGGTGATCTCACTCAGTAGCGAGGTCCTGGAAGAGACCCGACTGCCCTGAGGGGGGCCGCCATGTCTCGCTCAGGGCTTAGCATCCTCCCAGGAGTGCAGAACAGGCAGCCCCTGCAATACAGTTGTGTGTGTAGTGCAGTGGAGAGGAGGCGTCCACCATACACAGACCTTAAGGGGTAAGTTCTTACAGGAGCTGAGAGAAATGTTTTCTCCTCTCAAAATTAACATTTCCCCATGTAAAATTAGAGCACACTGATTTTTTTTTTAATTTATTTGTGCATACAGAACTGGGTACAGGCCAGAGGTGCAGGGGCAGTGAGAGGGTTCACCAGAGACAGAGTAGGGAGCAGAACAGGCAGATCTACGAAGTACACTGCTGAGGGGAGCAGGGGGCGGGTCAGGAGTGGTCTGCCGGGCCATGTGAGTCACCTCCGGGGCGGGTGGGGATCGAACTCATGCTAAAGTGACTTTAACTTCTTAGTGCTGTGCTTTAACCCACTGTGCCACCAGGGAGGGCCCAAAACACTGATTTTTTTTAAAAGTGGAAAAAAGAAATCATCTACTATATTCACTCTGCCCTTTGCCTTCTATTCTTTCAGTTCTTCAAAGCACAGGGATTTGTTTTATTTTACATCATTGTAACCACATGATATATACTCTAGACAAGTTCCCTCAGTAATTAATTTCAAGTTAATTCTGCTGCAGCCATCCAAGTAATGTTTTCTTTTTTTTTAATGTATTCATTATTTTAAAAATATCATTCTTCATTTTGTACATTTTCATCTCTGTTGTAACCCCCATGGACTTCCCACCACTAGTTCACCCGTGTGCCATCACCATAGTCCCGTGCTCTCACCCCGCCTCAGTTTGGATCCTGTTCCCCTCAACTATAAACCATAAACCAGAGACAATCCAAGTAATGTTTTCTTTTTTAAAATTTATTTATTTATGTACACAGAACTGGGGTACAGGCCAGAGGTGTGTGAGTGAGAGGATTCACCAGAGACAGAGTGGGGAGCAGATCAGGACGATTGACGAAATACACTGCTGAGGGGAACAGTGGGTGGGTCAGGTGGGTCTCCCACGCCATGTGGGTCACTCCCTGGCCAGGTATTGAACTCTTGTTGTAGTGGCTGTAGACAGCTTCCTAGTGCTGCACTTTAACCCCTTGCCCCACAAGGGAGGCCCACCAAGTTATGTTTCCTAACTTGGTGTCCATCGTGTTACATAGATACTTGTTTCTCTTCTCAAACGGGATATTGTAGACTGTCTAAAGCAGGGCTGTAAAGGACTGCACGACAGCAAGCCAACTAGGGGAACCGGGTTTCCTACTCGGGTTTCCTATTTGCTGGCTGCAGTTTTAGGTTGTCAGTTTCAGTACCAGTGCATCTCTGGTTCTAAAGCACTTCCCATTAAGATGATCTCTATAGGGCTGAGTTTCCAGAAGAAAAACTTGTAGGTCTGCAGTACAAAGACTTGCGCAGTTCTCATGTGTATTATCTGGGGCCCAAGCCCACCACATAGTTGAGGATACTTTGGACTTGGACTTGACTGGGGCACCTAGGAGAGGCTGGGAGTAAGGGAGGGGTGGGGGCACTTCAGAATTGCAATGTTGAGAAAAGACCTTATTCTGTATGATTAGTTAAATAGCCATTTTATTTTATTAGAAAAGTCTGGTGAATTTTTTTTTTTATTTTTATTTTATAACAGTTTATTTTTACATCATTTTGTACGTTTTTTCCCCCCCATCTCAGTTATAATCCCCGCAGGTTTCCCGGTTTCCCATCACCAAGTCACCCATGTGCCATCACCATAATCCCGTGTACTTCCCTCCCCCCCGTTTTTGATCCCATTCCCCACTCCACCCCCACAAAATGTCTCTGGTATATGGTTTTTCATTATTCTTGTTATTTTCTCTCCTGGTCCATTAGATTCCTGCTATGAGTGAAACCATCCAGTATTTTTCTTTCTCTTTCTGGCTTATCTCACTAAGCATGATCTTTTCCAGCTCCATCCAAGTTGCTGCAAAGACATGTGTTTCTCTTTTTTGGTTGCTGAGTAATATTCCATTGTATATATGTACCACGTCTTTTTTATCCAGTCATCTACTTTTGGGCATTTGGGCTGCTTCCATGTTTTTCCAATTGTAAATAAAGCAGCAATAAACAAGGGGGTGTAGGTATCTTTTTCAATCAGTGTTTTTGTGTCTTTTGGGTAGATACCTAGGAGTGGGATTGCTGGGTCATAGGGAAGCTCCATGTTTAGCAGTTTGAGGAACCTCCAAACAGTTTTCCATAGTGGTTGTACTAGTTTGCATTCCCACCAGCAGTGCAGGAGAGTTCCTTTTTCTCCACATCCTCGCCAACATTTGTTGTTGCTAGTTGTTTGAAGATGTGCCATTCTCACTGGGGTGAGGTGGTATCTCATTGTGGTTTTAATTTGCATCTCCCTTATTACGAGGGATGTTGAACATTTTTTCATATGCTTGTTGGCCATTTCCATTTCCTCTTTGGAGAAGTGTCTTTTTAGCTCTTCTGCCCATTTTTTGGTGGGGTTGTTTACTTTATTTTTGTTGAGTTTCATCAGTTCTCCATATATTTTTGTGATCAGTCCTTTATCACTACTTTTGCGTGAGAAAATGTTTTCCCAATTAGTGGGCTGTCTGTTTGTTTTTAGTAATGTCTCTTTTGCTGTACAGAAGCTCTTTAACTTGATGTAGTCCCATCTGTTTATCTTTGCCTTCACTATTGTGGCATTGGGTGCTCTGTCTTTAAAGATGTCGCTGAAGTGTATGTCGTGTAGTGTTTGACCCATCTTTGCTTCTAGGTATTTTATGGTTTCCGTTCTTATGTCTAGGTCTTTAATCCACTTCAGTTTGATTTTTGTGACTGGAGTGAGGCAGTGATCTAGTTTCATTTTTTTGCATGTAGCTTCCCAGTTTTCCCAGCACCACTTGTTGAACAAATTTTCTTTGTTTCATTGTATCTTATTTGCTCCTTTGTCAAAAATTAGGTGTCCATAAACTTGTGGGTTTATATCTGGGTTTTGTACTCGAGTCCACTGGTCTGTATGTCTATTCTTATTCCAGTACCATGCAGTTTTGATTATTATGGCTTTTGTTGTTCCATATGAATCTCATCAACATTTAGAAAAATCTGGTGAATTTTATGCTTCACTAATGTACAGATCTTCAAAGACAGGTGGGGACAGGGCTTGTTTTTGTCACCCTCGAAAATGGTGGGTCATGGGCTCAGAAGAATTTGGCTGCTTCCCCAGTTTGCTTTTGCAGTGCAGCACAGCTAACCTTCCTTTGCAGAGATTCACGTGCCAGTCCTCAGAGGAAGACATGCCCCAGTCACAATTCACCTTCTTCAAAATAAGAAGGGAGAAGGGTAGGGAAAATGTCTCCAGAAAGGAGAATAAAAAACATGGAACATGGATGCTCTTGAGACTTCCGCTCTTTCTCACCCTAATTTATTAGGAAACACTCTGGAGAAAAGAACCCCAGGCTGCAAAGGGGTCATTCTTCTGTACTGAGAAGGTCTCCACTTCAGCACAAGTCATTCTGCCCTGCCCTCTGCCTACTTGTGATCTCCCTCTCTCCCCTCTATCACAGCTCTAGGGAGCATTTGTGCACTCTTTGACTTTCTTTTTTTTTTTTAAATTTATTTATTTATGTACACAGAACCGGGGTACAGGCAAGAGGTGCAGGGGTGGCGAGAGAATTCACCAGAGACAGAGTGGGGAGCTGAACAGGCAGATCAATGAAATACACTGCTGAGGAGAGCAGCGGGCGGGTCACCTCCTATGGGTCACCTTCGGGGCTGGGGATCGAACTAGCACTGAAATGGCTGCAGCTAGCTTGCAGTGCTGTGTTTCAACCCTTTGCGCCACCAGGGAGGGCCCCATTTGGGCACTCTTTGAACAGCTCCTATCGAAGCCTAGATTTTCTTCTGCTTCCATTAAGCTGTGACATTTGTGTTTGTATAGTGAGATGACTTTAATAGCAAAGTTTGTTATTACATGGGATTAAATAAAGCCTATTTAAATCGTGTACCCAGAAACCAAACTACTGAGTAAGGAAAAGCCTTCTTTCCCTCAATTGCCACCATCCTAACTCCCCTCCTACCCACACCAACAACATTCTCGAACCCTTTCACTTATCTTGTTTTTCAATCTCAGGTTTTTGAAAGTACTCGTCCTGCTAATTTATTCTTTAAACAAGAGGAGAGGAAAGTATAGGTTTTCTCATAAAACAGTTAACAGGAAGCCCGAGGCATCTTTTAGTGCCATTTTTGGCTGATGCTTGGAATGGCTCCATCAATCACTGCTATTCATGTAGAGCTGGTTTTTATGTCAGTTAAACCATCTTCCATCAACTTGGTGAAGCAGAGTCAGGGAACAAGATGAATAGTGGAATGTCTTCTGTGGCATGGAAAGGGCTTTGATTTTAAATGCCCATGTTGATTTCTTCATATTTTCAGCTTCCTCATGCTAAGCCAGTTCCTCTCAGACCATCACTCAGGAGTCTGTTCTTTTAACCTTGTTCAAGGGACAGTGGTGTGAGTTGGGTGAGGGGAGTGCTCTTGGATGCCAGTCTTTAAGTGCAAACAATTGATCAGCTGGTGAGGGTTATTCATTATGTCTCCTGGGCTCCTGAGAGAGGGGAATAAATCCTAGGACCCCTGAGTGATTTCTGTACCCACAGGATTGTGGAGTGTTACTTTTCCTGTCAGTCTGTAGCAGCTTTCATCTGCACCATTGGATCCTTGCGTGGGGATGCATTGTTATTTCACATAAGAATGGTGTGGTTTTTCTGGGAAGATGTATTTTGTATATCTCAATGTCATTAATTATATGTGTTTTCTGCCCAGAAGTCAAGAGCCCCTATTTATGGTGGTTAACGCTTCAGAGATAAACTGTTTGTTGGGGGAGTGCAGCATGCAATACTGAGCAGTGCCAGCAGGGGGAGCCACGAGGGAGGGCTGCCCGGAAGAGGGTTGTTTTGATTGACATTGTGGAGATAAGGCCAAAGCAAGGTGATGAGAACTAGCAGTTGGACT
The DNA here is from genome assembly GCF_000260355.1 of Condylura cristata. Lineage (NCBI taxonomy): Eukaryota > Metazoa > Chordata > Mammalia > Eulipotyphla > Talpidae > Condylura > Condylura cristata. The sequence continues at coordinate 8,940,326 of NW_004567129.1, read as the reverse complement.
TTGGTCAGTGTTATTCCAATTTTTAAGTTCTCTGTGGATTCTGCACCCAGTTATTCTTTGCAGCCTGAATGTACATAGGTCCGATGAACCACCACCTCCTTATTTTGTTGCAGGTACAAAAATGTCACTAGGGAACCTCAGTGTTAATCCTGAAGGAGCTTGTCCTTTTCCATGCAGTGAATGCATGATACAGGTGGAGACAGTGTATGTTGCACCTGATTCCGCCTGGAATTCCTTCAGTTATGTTAGGTCTGCTCCAGCCATCATTCTGCATTGCCTCCTTGGGACATGGGACTCCTTGTCCTTGGGAATCCTTTGTGGTACCTCCCTCCCTTCCTTCTGCCCTCCTCCCCTTAAAGCAGCTCACACGTAAGTGACATGCTCTTACTCTCCACTCCACCTCTGTGTTTTAGGGCAGTTTCTGGTCACTTGGCCATTTTAGGGATGTTCTTTGGGTCCTCACCATGCCCACCTGGGGTTTCTCACACACAATCCTGTTCCTTCCCATACCAGTATTGACTCAGTGCTCAGACCCTACTGGGGACTTGGGGGCAAATGTCATTTTCAGTGCAGAAAGCCAACTTCAGGTAGAGCCTGGGCCATCCCTAGTCCTCTATGAAGGGGTGGGGAGGGATTAAAATGTGCTTCTCACAAGGCACAGGCTGTATGAGGCAGTGGCTGGACACCACACTCAGGATGTTCTTACTTTCTTGGAGGGTTTGGCTCAGTGCTGTATGAGGATTCATATCAGTTCTCTTCAGAATTCTCCTGTGAGTTAAATATTCTCCTTGTACCCATTTTAAAGATGGGGAAACAGAGATTAAGGAAGTAAGTACCTTTTCCAAGCTCACACATCTTGGGTAGGGATGGGGATTTGACCTAGGCACTCTGTCTTGTGCATTCTGCGCATCAAAGTCTGGCCACCTTGCATTACCCAGTGTTCTTTCTGCCCTCTGCTTGGTTCTCCTGCCCAGGTCAGGTGCTTGGTGAAAGGTAACATTAACTTTCCTGCCTTCCCTTTTCCAGAGCCCTGCACCCTGATGGATGTTGCCTCCAGTGTATACCCCATTAGCTATTAAGTAATTTTCTTCTTGTGTTTTAAATATGAATGCAGAGGCCTCTGGGTCCCCTATACTTTTAGTTTCCTAGTGACCGGGATTGTTTTCAGGAGAAGCTTGGTCTGACTGGGTTTTAACCTTGCTGCATTGTTGGCTGGTTTCAGTTCACAGGTGACAGGGGTCTGTGAGCTCCAGCAACTCCTGCACATTGCAGCTGGAGCTGAGGTAACCAGCAGTACAAATAGGGCACATCAGACCCCACAGGAGATGTTTTTGTATAAATTCAGCAGAACCGAACTGATCATTTCAATACCATTGGAGACTTGATTATTTGTATTTATATTTCCCCTATCTTCCCGAGAATTGCAAGCTACAAACTAGGATGCGGCTTCTGAATGGCGAATGTTTCACAAACATTTCCCAGCAGAGCTGATTGTGCGGTGAGGGCTGAGCTGGGGTGAGAAGAAAGGGCACCGGAAGGGGAACCTGAGAGGAAGGGGTGAGTGAGATAAGCAAAGGGAATTCAGAAAGTAATAAAGTCCTACAGTAATCAGAGGGCAGAGGCTAGGTCCCCAGTGATCAGCTGTACATGGAGTGATTCAAACCCACTCTAGACTTGGTTCTGAATCATTATGTTCACCTGGAGGGACAGGTCTGTCCCTGGCCATACCACCCCCAACCCCTGGCTCTGTGACCTTGGTAACTTAATGTCCCTTTCCTCCACCATCATCTCATGTATAAAACAGTAGCCATCTAACTCAGAGGGCTGTATGGGGTGTTATTGAAAAAAAAAAAAACAAACACAGGATCACTGAATACCTTTCTACTGAGCACCTTTCTGGAAGCTCCAAAATGCCACTGTTATGGCTAAGAACCTGGTGTTGGAGCTTGATGGTCTGGATTTGATATTCAACTCTGCTCCTTTTTAACTGTGTGGCTCCTGGCAAGAAACTTAAGTCCTCTGTGCTTTTGTTTCCTCCATTGCGATAGAGAATAGCATTTTATTGGCCAGATGACATGAGGTGGACTGGCCTATTGGTGGTACCCTAAGATACAAGCTTTTATTATTGTGAAATGTGCTTGCTGGGCACCTCTGCTGTGCTGGGCAGTATGGAAAGGCAGAGATGGTCAAAGCAGGCAGCTAAAGAAGCTCCCGCAGATGGAGTTACCTGCCTCAGGTCCCAAAGTTGGCTCCTCCCATTTGCAAGCCAGATGTTTTAAGAAGGAAGCCCACTTTTGGTCTTTGCTCAGTTTCTATTATATGTGAGGTCAGGAACATAGAAAGTGTTCAATAAAAGCTATTCCATCTGCTCCCTTTGGGAAATCACCTGCACCCTCTTCTTCCCTTTGCTTTAGTCAATTCCTAGGCATCAGCTTTTGTCCTTTCTGCAGCCATGGGAATATCACTGCTCCTTACAAAGCGTGACTGTTTCTGAACTGTGTTAGCCTCTCTGTCTCTGCCTCCTCTCTTTCCCTTCTAACTGTCTCCAAGTCTACTTTTGTTGCTGCAGAACTGCTCCAGTGACTCCATTCCCCAAACTTACAAAAACAGATTTACTTTTTTAGCCCAAAGGATTCAGAAACATTACCACACAACCCCCAGACCTTTGGACACATGGTGACAAGGGCCACTTTGTTGTTTGCTAATTGGTCCACTGGATGACCAGTTTGGTGCAGAGGTAGACAGAAAGTCATTCTGTTAATGCTTGCAGCAATCCCACCTCACTCACCTCCCCGTCTCACAAGGTTTTGTGAAGGAGAATTTGGAAATGAATGGCCAAATGAAGGTTTTAGGTTATATGTGGATTTCATTTAACCATGCTCTCTTCCCCCCATTAGCATGGTTAATTAAGAGTTGTCAATACATCTTTGCTAGAGTATTTGATTATTTTTTTCAGCAGGGAAGATTAGAATGAAGTCTTCAGATCTGGCAAATGTCCTGGGACTTGTAGAGTAAATTGCAGGTTAAGCCCTCATTTTGATCCCAGGGCCAGAGCAAGCATCGTTTCGTTGACATGTCATCAGCTATGATCTGAGGGAGCACGCAGAGGTACCCTTTGGGGACAAAGGGGCATTTGCTCTTGTCTCCCCTATTGAAAGGGCTTATTGCACAGTGTGTGCTGGGTGAACAAATAGCAGCCTGGGGTAGAGTTGTTCTTGATTTATGTGTTATTTAATATATATATATATATCTGTGTGTGCATGTGCACATGTATGTGCATTCATATACACATATCTTTACCTACATGCTTCGAGTCTAGTTGGAGCTGTGCGTGTGTGTGTGTGTGTGTGTACCTGTGCAAATAACAGGAGTTAAAATTGACAGTAGTTAGCTCTGCAACCCATGTGACTTATGATTTATCAACAATGTAGATATATGAATAGAAACACACACTTATCTTTAACTGAACAAAAATGCTACCTGAACCCCCCTTTTGCCTGGCAGACAAGTACTGCAGCAAACACTTCCTGCAAATGGCAGTGACTCTGCCCTTTAGACGTTTCTTTAAGCATTTGTGTTGACAGTGGCCTTTATTTTTTCCTACTACTTTAGGGCTCTCAAGTTCTAGAATAAATCTTACGAGCAATTAATTATGCCTTGGATTTCCAGGAGAGGCCCACTAGCTTTTATTATTTTACCCACTAAATATACCTCTAGATAACACAATACATATTTACAATGACAAGTTTTGTTTTATTTATAGGGTTATAACAAATCATCAAAAACAACCCAAAAAGGGCCACTTAGACCAACATCCTTATTTCTCCTTCTGCTTCATCAATGAATTATGCATGCATTACAAATGGCAATGAGGAGTAAAGGTCGGTTTAGAACAACACAGATTGGAAAATTATACCATTTGTTTAAACAACATTTATTATTGATTATTCAGCATAGGGGCTGATAGAAACGCAAATAGTGGCAGTAATATAATCTATTTACGTAGGCCCTTTATAAATGTCGGATCCTACCCTCTGTTTAGCTCAGAATAATTGTTCATATTTTCCAGCTCTATTTTGCAAGAGAGCAAAGATAAATTTGGCATCTACTTCCTCAAGTCTTTTAATCCGCAGGAGATCCCAGTTATTCTCCTTATTTCACAGAAGAGGAAAAAACTGGGGATCCAGTTGGGATGGATTAAGTAATTGGCTTAAGAGCACACTCCTAAGGCCATACATAATCTTTTTCACATAACATTGTTAGCATGTCAGAGACTAGTTTCATTAATATTAGTAATGGTAGTAATCATAATCACGGTAATGTCTGATGTCTAGGACATTTACTCCTATTTTGCCAGACCTGGTTCCAAGAGTTTTAAATGTGTTTTGAATGTCAGTCTTCACATGACTCTCAATGAATGTTATTTTTGTGACCATTTTATAGTTGAGGAACCCTGGGCAATAAGTCTCCTGCTCAAAAATCGCAGGATTAATGAGTGTCAGAGTTGGGAGTATGGAAGACCTCATGTCCTCATGTCCTGGGATTTGCCAAGCTCCACGCTTTCCTGCTGTCTGTAAAGCATCTCCTTCTCATAAGTCAGGGACGCCATGATTTCCTGAGTGGGTCTGAGCAGTTGTTGGTTCAGTGGTTGATTCACATTAGACTGCGCCTCAGTTTTCCCTTAGCGCTAAGGAAATGAGATATCGAGCCTCATAAACATGATGCTTCATGTTAGTTTTAAGTAGTTGTAATGTAACAGGAACAAAATAACTTTCACTAAAATGCAATTTAAACAGTAAGACCCAAGAGACCGAACATGGGAGTTATGTAGTAGCGACCTGGGAATGAGAGGCCCAAGGGGGTCAGTTGCGGAGTGTGCTTCAGCCTGTATGGAGGGGACACTAGGAGGGTCTGCAGTGGCTTCCTGCACTGCCCCTGCTTCCTCCTGGAACAATCCAGAAGGCATGTCATTGTACTGTGCAGATCCCGGGCAAGGATGACACTCACCCATGCAGCCATTCTCTCAGGAAATTTGGTCAATTCTTCTCACTCAGACTTGCTTTAGAGAGACCTCTGTGTGCTTTATTTAATGCCTCCCACTATGAATTATCCTGATCTTTACAAAAAAAAATCAATTTTGTTTTCTTGTACAGAGACTTGCTGCTTCTGCTCTATCACTGAGACATTCAATCTTTGGGCAGCTGTCCAACTTGCCTCTCTGAGAGACTTCTTCAGGGCAGTCTGTGACATGCCCCTCAGTGCCGCGTGAGGTACTGTAGTCCCTCCCGCTGCCCACAGCTGAGGGTACCTCCTGGCCTACCTGTAACAGGGCTGTGGGCTCAGTGCCTCATGAGACATCACTTTGCCAGACAGTCTCCAGTGTGCTTCCCTGCCACCCATGGTTTCCCTTTGCATGTTCTTTGCTTTTCCACTAAGCACACAATTTGTTTTTTTATAAGTCTTTCCTGAGGCCCTCTGATTTTCTAGACTGTTTAACATTTGCCATAACCAATAATGTTGTAACTGTCTTGGCACAGTTGGTTCCCCTTCTCCCTGCCTTGCTTTCTTGGTTCTGGCCTCTGTCTTTATGAGCCTGTAGAACACTTCCCAGATTTTCTTACTTCCAAAACAGTGGGCAGGAACAAGCTACCTTTTAGATGTAGGAAAGGGGCCATAAATGGATAAACCTAAAGAATGTGAAAACTTGGAAGTCACTACGAAACTATAGTGTGGAGCGAGACAAATGTAAATTTAAATTATTTCAGATAAATTAGCTTTGCTTTCACCTTTCTCTTTGTTACTTGAGTAAAAGGGGTGAGAGAAAAGTCATAGTTTCAATAAAGACACATTTACTTTCTCAATTTTATTTTGGGGAGGGAGAGACATAAAAGAACAGCAGTTTCTTCCTGCACCCAATTCCCCACTTCGGAAAATATGTAGCCTTGAGATGCTAGAAACCTAACTAAGAATCATAGTAAATAATAACAATATCCACAGTTTATTGAACAGTCACAGTAGCTAGGCATTTTTCTAGCCCCTATAAATTCATAATTCATAATTATCTCTTCTTAATAGCTCTCTGAGGTTTTGTTACTCCTGTTTTATGAAGAATTTAAAGTTCAGAGATTTTTGTAATTTATTCCAGGTCACAGACTATCATGGTTGGAGCACGGTTCATTTAACTGTGGCTTCTAGTACCTTGCCACCACACCACGGAGTTCCAAGCCAGTCCCAAATAGGGGATCAAAAACTGGAAATTGCTGTTCCATCAGCTCCCAGCACTGGTTTCTAAGACTTCTGTCCCTGCTTCCTTGCTATCTCACTGTATCCTCCTTGACCTTGCCTTCCAGCTTCTCCTGTCTAAGAACTAAGCTGACAGTCATTGCTGAAAAAGGAAACTTTGCTTCTAATACATTAGACAACTTTTGTTCTCAGGAGAGAAGTGGTATAGTGAAGACAGAAGACCTCCCTGGATAACCAGGTTAAATCCCTCAGTCTCAGTTTTGTCATTTGCTAAGTGGGAAGAATGTGCCTACCCAATAAGGTGGTGGTAGGATTCAATGAGATTCCCATTTCATTTGCATTCAGTGAATAGATGTTGAATGTGTGGTTGATGAATTCACTCATAAATATGAACAGAAAACAAACCAGGACATTTATAAATGGTGGACAGTCCTAGATGACTCCCTTTGTAATCCTGCAATCTGTTATCTGTGAAGGCATCCCCACAGAAGCTACCATTCACATTGTGCTTTAAGTAGATAGTGACCCATAACATTGTTTAGTATACATTCTGAACAATGGTACAAGACAGCCCCTAGTCTCCTGCATTGTGATCCAAAGCATTGATATGCATTTGCTTTCAGCAAGGCCAAGGGAGTCCTTGCTTAGTGCTGCCTTTGGATTTGGCCTGGAGGCAATGTCTTTTATATATCTGCCTATCCAAAGGAATGCGGGCCCCATGCACTTAAACGTACACAGAGGCTCCTGGCTTGGGGTCTTCATCTGGCTGCTAGGTTGTTTAAAGAGGGATTTTTGTGATTCTTCTAGGCTGACACACTGGCTGTCATCTGTTGTTTTTCTAATCTTCCAGTAAACATTTGGAAAGTGAAGGCTAAGGCATGTGTGTTTCTCTTACATTGGAAGGGTAAATAAAGCCATCAGATTTCATGAGTTTTCTTCCACGTTTGCTCAGATGCGGCTGTAGGTCTGAACAATGATTGAAATATTTGCGACCTGTAGAGCAGCAGGGTATTTATCTGGCGGCAGGCTGTATTGATGGATCTGGGGAGTGCTGGCTGACAGTTTCAGGCTCATGCAAGGCAGTGCAGGCTCCAGAAGCCAGCCCTGGAAGCAAGGATTGAGTGACATAAGACTTTTTCGGTATGTCTAAACCCTATAAATCATGGGCAGGACCTTGCTCCAGCAAGCAGCACCTGCAGGGAGCTCAGTTGGAGGCACCGGGTGTTACTCTTCCCTCCACCCCAGCCTTATTGCATGTCAAACCCAGGAGTAGACTAGGTCAGCTGGAGAGGTTTTTCCCTCACCCTCATTCCTTGTTCGTTGGGAACCTTTCTAATTAGATCACAGCTTCTCTCTTCTTTTGGAAAGATGGAGAACAATTATCACACAGCTCTGGTGCTTAGGGTAGAAAAGTGATTCGACAAATTTGGAACTCTTGGCGTTCTGAGATTCTGATACTGAGTCTTCAGTCCCTCACCTGCTGTGTGTCCTGGGATGAATCACTATTCTATGCCCTAGGATAGATATTTTTTTCTTGAAACAGGAATTGAATATATTCCTACTGGTTTCATTCTCCAAAAATATCAAACATCAAAGACAATATATATAAAAAAGTCACAAACATTGTTTCTTAGAAAAAGAATTATATGTAAATCCAGGATTTGCATATAAAATTCAGCTATACAACATGAAATTCTCTTGATCTTGTAAGTTATGAATCCTCACTCACCCATTTATTAAAATATTCTCCATATAAATAGAGAGATTTTATTTCAAAGGCATGGTGTGTCATATCTAAGATGTTTCAGAGGCTGACCTATAAAGCATTCATTTCACATTTACTAATGATGCTTGATGGATATTTAAAGAATTTGAATTATACTGCTGTCCACAACTTGTACAACTGTGAAGGGGAAATTCCATGGTTAATTTAAGATTCCAACCAGTAGATTCTACCATATATTGATAACGCATAACGCTTCCTTTTAGGATTAAAAAGGATGACAGAACAGGCTAGCTGATCAGAACAGGCTAGTTTCATTGGAAGATTTAATAGTGACCTGCTCTTTTTGTTATTAATACATCACAAATGACATGCTTTTGCTTTTTATAGAACTAGATCTTCCTGCAGAATCTGTTGCCTTTTCTGAGCTCATGATGTTTGCCAGGGTGCCCTTTTGGGGCTTGACATGTTCGTGGGATTCCTCTGAACTACCTGGAAGGGGAATGATAGAGACCACTTTGGCAGTCACACTAGGGAAGAAAATAGATTTTTTATGTGTTCATGCAGCAGTTAAAGAGTATTCCAGATTCACACCCTCCCCCTTTCCCCCTCCCCCACACACCCTAGAAGGGCATTTTCCCTAGCCAAGGCCCACATGGTTTTTCTTATTTTAAGTGCTCCTCATATTATCTTGACCTTAAAGTTTACAGGGTAAAGGAAACATTTATGGAACAGTTAAGACCAGTTAGAACATAACGACTTGCCTCATTATCACACCCTACAAATCTCCACTTTACAGAGTTCACTTCCCTGTCTGCTTTAAACTTATGTTTGGCCTGCAAATCCTGTTACTGGTGTTCACATATGGAAATGCAGGGAACTTCTCATTCCTTACGTCAAACGAGCCAAAAATAAGAATCTTCAAGAACTCATAAAGTAATTTAGCACCACATTAATAAAAGAAGCACACTTCTGAATTATTTCTGTAAGTATGTGTTTGAGTTAGTAATAGGATTTTTTTAGGTGTCTGCTCAGATATTTAATCTACTTAATAAATAAACAGTTTCTACAAATCAACAAGCTACAAATTTACAAAGCTAAAATAATAGTAGAATAATTAGCAAAATTCTAAAATGGCATTCATATAGCCAATACATATTTGGAAATTATCCATGTGTATTAGCAAGGAGAAAATAATTCAGAATAAGAGCAGTATTCAACCTTTTTTTTTTTTTTTTTAAGATTCATGTATTTATGCATATAGAACTGGCCAGAGGTGCAGGGAGTGAGAGGATTCACCAGAGACATAGTGGGGAGCAGAACAGGCAGATCGGCAAAGTACACTGCTGAGGGGAGCAGTGGGCAGGTAGGGAGAGGTCTGCCACGCCGTGTGTGTCATGGTGGGGGATGGAACTCATGCTGCAGTAGCTGCAGTAGCTTTGTAGTGCTGTGCCTTAACCTGTTGCACTACCAGGGAGAGCACAGTATTCAATTTTTTAGATGTGGAAACTTAACAGAGATGAAACAGCTAATATGCAGGACTAGAACGGTACAGAAGTGGGCATGCTCAAATTGTAGGTGGGAAGTACAATTTTATGTTTTAATTCCTAAATTTAATTTAAGGTCCCTATTAAAAACATATTTATTTCCTCTCTATAATTTTCACTTGTAGGAACATGTCTTAAAGGATTATTCAAAGATACACCCATAGATATATGTATAGAAATTTTTATGTGCATGCTGTTTATTAAAAGAAATAGGACAACTTAAAAAATGTAACAATTTGGTTAAGTCATGATGATATAAGTATAAAATGTTGTTCAGCTCATAAAAATGTAAGGTGCAAGATATTTCAGTTTTTTATTGTACACATTTAAGTTATTTTGCTTGAAAATGATTTCCAGCTCCCTGGTAGCACAGTGGGTTAAAACAAAGCACTGTGAAGCTATCCACAGCTGCTTCAGCACAAGTTGGATCCCCAGCCAGGGAGGTGACCCACATAGCACAGCAGACCTCTCTTGTCTTGTCCACTGCTCCCCTCAGCAGTGTACTTCAGTACACCTGCCTGTTCTGCTCTTCATTTTGTCTCTGGTGAAACCTCTAACTCCCACCCCGCATTTCTGGCCTGTACCCTAGTTCTTATATGCATAAAAAAATCAATCTTTAAAAAATAAAAAAGACTCCCATCTATCTACCAAAGACGAAATGAAAGGTAAGTAATGGAATATTATTATCATTTTTATTGAATGATAAAATATTTTAAATCAAGGAATGAATTATATCTATAAGTAAAATAATTTAAGCTTGACGTGGAATTAAAATTTTTCAAATTAAATTGTTTTTCGTATTTTAATAAAATGAAATAATTTGAAATTATAACAATGCACATTTATCTGGTGGTCAGTGTTGAAAATTTGGTGTCATGCTTTATACAGGTTAATTCTAATCCTGCAAACATACAATTTTAGGAGGAATATGATCCGAACTAGCTGTTATGAATAGCAAATGTCAAATTATGAGTCAGAACACAAGAAAATGAACACTGTACTTCTGGGTCTCTGTTCTTTATATTATACAAAAATTTATGGGATCCAGGCTTTGGGATCTGAAGAGAAAGGATTTTATGAGTAATCTGTCTTTCCTGTTATCTAAGAGTTTAGAAACCTCAAAGCGTGCCGTGCCCTAAAGACACTTTCTGTTTCAGTTGTGGACAAGCACCACTAGACTTGGGGCATTCAGATGTGGTGGTCTTTTTTTTTTAAGATTTATTTTGTTTACTTATGCATACAAGAGCTGGGGTACAGGCCAGAGGTTCAGGGGGTGAGAGGATTCACCAGAGACAGAGTGGGGGGCAGAACTGGAAGAACTGCTGAAAGGAACAGTGGGAGAGACAAGAGAGGTCTGCTCCTTGACTGGGGTTTGAATTCAGGCCTCAGTGGCTGATGATAACTTGATGATAGGGCCAAGACTTTAACCCTTGTGTCCCCAGGGAGGCCCTGGGATGGTCTTTTGCTTCAGGGTCATAGGGTAAGAGAAGTGAGGCAGTGATCTTGGAGCCTGACCTGTGTTGGTCCAGGAGTGAGTGTGTAGGGTCACTGCTGTGAAGCCAGCAGGCTCAGCGGCAGATGTCAGGACATGGAGGAACTCAGGTGTTTTTCAATTTATTTATTTCACGAGGTTTGCTATTTGGTGTTTTCTGTCTTCCCCCAAACCCCAGTTATGTTTACGAAAATAAAATTGGTTTACACTGTTGTGTTTTGGGAGCTTGACTCCTCTACAAACGCATATTTCACACCATGCCTACCTTTGTGCTAGCCAGTGTTTCTAAAGGTTGAGGTCTAAGTTGGAGTAGCTTCCCTAGGTTTAAAGCTAATTCTGTAGTCATTCTAACACTCATGCAGCCATTCAACAAAATGCAAAAATGCAACTCTCCCTGTTTCCAGATGCTTTGTCTGGGCGTTGGGGATGTGGCAGGGGAGGAGAAACAAAGTGCCCTCTCAGGGGACTTGTATTTGAAGGGATGTGGAGGAAAACTGGAAAGTGAGTTGAGACCAGCTTGTTTGCAGGAGACTTTGAATTTGACTTAGGAATTTGAACTTTTTAGTTGGAATTAATTTTTTTTTAAATAGGGAATTGGCCAATTGAAGAAAAAAAATTAGTAAGATTTATTTACTGCCTATTAGGATAAGGTATTCATTAAATATTTTTGAAGCTTACCATTCAACCATATCAGTTTTTGACCAACTGAAAGACAGTCCGCTCCCCCCCCCCCTTTAAAAAAAAATACTAGGCCTCATCCTTTTCCTCTTGGAATTAATGTCTTGGCAAATAGTGACAAAAGAATAATCTAGCTACCACACAAATGCTTTGTTAGAAGGGTGCTTTATTCAGTTTTATGTTAATTTCTACTTAGCCACTTATAAACGAACCATTTTTCCTGTCAAGTCTAAAGGTAATTAAAGTGTTCGTAAATGGTTCTTTGTTCCAGAGTTGATATTTTCAGTACCTAAAGTTTCAGGGAGACATCTGACCTCTTTTGAGCTTCCAGAGAGGGCAAGATCATGGTCAATAATGTGGATGTGAACAGATGAGCTTCATGGCAATAATGTTGACATAACACTGAAGATCCATGTTGAACATTTGATGAGTTGACAAGTATAGGAAATTGGAAATATTTAACTTTGTTGTCACCCTAATTAAGTTTGGGAGGCTTCTTGGAAACATTTAGCACTCTGTTTTGTATTCCATTGTGGTGTGTTTGCTACTGCCTTCCTCCTTTTAGATTAAAATCATTTTAAAAGGAAACTATAAAGACATGTCATTCATACTGAGTGCTGTCCATTACTGTGTCCATATTGCTTTTAGGTATTTAGGGCATACATCATGAGCAATTCATGTAAATTATCCCTGCGAAAGATTACTTAGGCTTTTATACCTGGGTTGGCTTGATGCTACAGTCATGGGGAGAGATCTGCTTTCATCTTCTGTGTTTGAAATAGAAAATTCCCTGTTCCTCTCTCAGATTTATTGGTGAAGTATGTGACTTCTTTGTCTAAATTGTGCTTTATTTCCTTGATGATTGAAACTACCATATACAGATTTTCTTCAAATGGCTGTCAGAAGTCCACCCGGCAGATAATAAAGTCCACCTATACATAATTTCATCATATAATTAATATGCAGTCAATGAGGATTAGGAAAACTGTCTGTCAGTCACTGGGTACATGTGGTAAATAGATCCCGAGTCCTATTGACTAGTCTGTGGCCTCTCAAATAGTTTGCCTTGTCTATAGCTCAGCCTTGCTCGATCACTAAGATTCCTTCTATGGGAACATTTTTCATTTGCTACAGGTCTGCATAATGTGTGGCTCAGAGAGAAATGAGTCTCTGTAAAGCAGAGCCCTGCATTTATAAGGCGACAGGTTGGCGACAACCTATGTTGTCTACCCATACTAGTGTCTTATCTACAGAAGCTAATGAGTTCCTCATCTTTATGAAGATAGCAGAAGGGCTGATTAGAATCTTTGGAGTAGAAAGCAGTTGCATTTAATCCTAAGTGTATAGCTACTGTGACTAATACACAGTGGGTTCTGATAAATCCTTCTTTTTGCTAAAAAGCCAGACAAGTACCTTATTTTCACTAAAACTATAGCTCCTCGTTTGGACTTGTCTGGGATTCCTTATCTTCATTCTCTTGAACCTTTTTCACGGTCTCTGTGCCTCCTTTCTACATTTTGTCTAGCAAGGCTTGCTGGTTTCTAATCCCTTATTGTCCTTCATAAATGATTCGTGGTCTCCTTTTTCTGATTATATCTCCATCATAGGAGAAGTTGACTTCCTGCTTTAAATAAGCACTGAGTCCCAAGTTCACTGAGTTCTCTGCACAGAATTAGCTGAACAACAGTGGTTCACTCTAGGGCATTTCAACGGTTCTTGTCTAGAAGAGTTACCTTCTATGTGGTGGTGTACCTGAAAACTAATCCTCTGGGAAGAACCGCTGACCTTCCTGGCCCTGCTCTTAACCGCTGACCTTCCTGGCCCTGCTCTTAAGCAGTTGTCTATCCAATGGAATAGCTGAGGGTCAATTCTCTTTTCTTCTTTTTATGTTTACATGGAACTTAAACTGTTTTTTCTTAGCATCCCATACATGCCATGGAGTCTTTGAGACTAGTCAGAATGAAGTCTTGATTTAACAGTATTGAACTGTTTGTATTTAAGGAGACACAATCAGTTAAATTGGAGTTTTAGGATGAGCCATCTCACTTAGCTAAGCAACTTGCTGTCATTTCTTCCTGTAATGCAGAAAGCTCCCAAACACATACTGTGGAAAACTCACCTTGTTGTAAAAACTATGGCATCTAAGAAAACATTACTAGAGGACGAGACATTTTTATACACATTCCTAACGGCTCCCAGGTAAAGGGGAGATTTTTGGAGAAAGTGTTCATGTCTGAACTTAACATGGCTTTTTTATTAGTAATTTGTGATGTGTTAATGATGTGATAGTTAACCTACAGCTGGTGGTCATAAGTCAACCTTGACCCTAAGTTGACTTGATGATGATGATGATGATGTCAATAACAATAGCTTCCACTGATTCCATGTCTACTGAATCTAGGCTCTAGAGATTCCACGTATTATTCACGGTAGTATTTCCAAGAAATGGGTAGGATTGTCTCAATTTTCCAGGAGAGGAAATTAAGGGTCAGAGAAGTTACACCAACTGTGTGGAACTTGAAAAGCTTGTACTCTGAATAGTTCCTTAGAATTCCTTCCTTACACGAGGAAGGTGGTGTCTTCATTGGTACCAACATTGTCCCCAGTATATCTATACAGTATTGAGAGATGCGACACTGTGCTGTCCTTTCAAAACCCTTTGGACTACTCTACTAAGTGTTCTTTTCTTGTCTTCATGCACATACTCTAATATCCTTCTTCTGTATCCAAGACAGCAAGAGTAGCTGTGGAGAGCCCTGCCTGCCTTAAGTCAGGATTCTGCACAGGGATGACTCGGCAAGGAAGTTCCCGGCTACTTTCTTTGCTCCTGAAGTCTCTGTTTGGATTTTATGTCAAAATTTTCTGGTTCCCATATCTGTGCTTCTAGGGTATTCCCATTGTCAAGCTTGCTTGTCATGATCTCTGCAAGTGAGTTTGCAGGTAAAGCTAGTGTAGATTTGCTGTCTCTACTTACTTCCCTGGTAATAAAGCCTCCCATGGGGCTCAGTGTCTAGTGACAGGTGGGTAAGGTGGGAGAGGGAATACTATATATGTAAAAGGTGTTTTGAAAACTGAAAGAAAAAGAATATAAAGAAAGTCTTCCAGATTTCATCCCCATTATGTAATGTTATTTTCCCTCTACTTTTGCTTTTCAGTTGTGTTAAGCTACATATGCATGTATTTTTACACACAGAATTGCAATCACTGGACCTTGTAGCTCTAGAAAAATTTGTGATTGAGACTACGTGTTGAGGAGTCAGGGAAAGATGTGGAAGTACTAATTCTCAAATACCATTGAAGTCCCAGCTGCATTACTACATTTTCTAAAACATGTCATCTTCTCTGTTTTACAAAGATAGAATGCAGGAGGCTCGTGTAGAACCACAGTTGTAACTCCTCATGTTTTTTTCTATCATTTCCGATCATTTGCATGCAGAATTTGCCTGTGTAGGTTATATTTTAGATCAATAATGCAAATTAGAAGACCCAGTGGAGCCCAAGGCCTCATCATAGCTGACTAGTCCTTTAAGAAATCAAGATATGAATATACAACCTCCTTCCTCCCTTCTTCTTGGTAAATTATAAATCACGTTGTTTGTGAGTGAACTTGGAATGCTTTGTACTGGTTGTGGGACATTCGTTTGCAGTAAACAGTTCTAATTTGAACCTATGTCAGGTACAGAGACTTCTGAAAGGGCCTGAAGGAAAATTTAAACCCATAGAAGACTACCTTTGCTCTCAAGGGGTCTCTAGGCACTTGGGAAGTTCTCCTTGTGCCTTTATTCATTCAGTACATTTTATTCAGGGGTTACCTAGAAGGTAACACTTGGGCTCCATGCTAAGGAGTCTGAGATGATCTTGAGGACAGATTTAGGCTGCCTTTGGATATGACACTAAAGCAAGACACCTAAGATGCTCACATCTGGCAGATAAGGTATAGACTTCCCCTTCACAAGAGATATCCTGCAAGGAGTCATTAAGAAGGGGCCAGACAGGGAAGAGCCAGAGAATCACAAGGAGTGCTATGCAGAATCCAAGACATCCTCTGCATAAGGTCTCACAAATGGTCTGTGATTAATGGGCATTGGGCCTTCTCTAAGTTTTGGGCCTCAAGAATAGGCCAGGGGCCAGGGAGCTGACAGGCTAAGAGAAACATTGTGCACATCCTGTCCTGAATATGGGAATTGTCATGAATATGGGAATTGGTGCCATTTTTATAGCAGCCTGGAAACCTGTGTCCTCTGAGGGCTTTTGAAAAACTATCAACTACTCTAAAACAGCAATATTTAGTCCATATGGCACCAGGGACTTGAATATTTCTCTGGTCCTTTCTGGCTTTTTCTCCTGGCACTGCTATCTTCATGTTGGCTTCCCATCTTAGCGACCTCAGACAACAGTGATTATCTGTAGTACAGTACAGTGGTAGTTCCAAGAAGCACCCAGTGCTGCTTAAAGTGGTGCCACCCAAGTCCCATGGCCATCTCTGAAACAGCCCTGGCAGCCCATTATGATTGGTCCAGGATGGTCACATGCTCACCTCTTGATTCACCAGACTGAGTCAGACCCTCTAGAATCACATTAAGGCAGAGTTGTTTGGAGCTGAATGGGGAGCTGTAGTCTGGTAAAGGGGGTACAGAGACAGGATAGGTAAACACAGCAACTGTCCATCCACCCTGCTGTAATTTAGCATCTCTTAACGAAGCCTTGTTGGCTCCAGCCAACTTGTTATTTAAGGTTGGACTTCCATAGCTTTGCAGAAACTTTGTGATTTAAAGAGAGACAGAAAAAGAAAGGACCACTGATCCATTCCCCCCCCCCCATTTAAACACAGATTAGAATTTTTATTTTTATAATTACTGATGGGAATGTTCAAGCCAGGACCCACTGAGATTTATCTGATTTATCTTCCTCTTGTGTAGAGTACATAGACTATAGGCTTCCTTCTGCCTAGCTACCTCCAATCATTCTAACTCCCAGGCTCCAGACACCCTTGCCAGGGCATGGACTGGGCAGTGTGCCCCCCAGGCCTGTAGTGTGAAAACTGCACTGCTGGATGTCACCCCTGGGACATCCACCTACCTTAATACCACTGGTGAAAGCTGTTTGACTGTAACACTTGTTGTGTTGAGCAATGAACTATGCATTTTTCTTTGAGTAGATGGTTTCTGGTCATCTGCCCAAGTATATTTGTGAGTGCCATCACAGAGGTCACTCCTTACGTCCTGCTCATCTTGTGGTGACATTTGACATTCATTTGCTCCTTTCTTGCTCCTTTCCTAGGCGGCCCTTGGATCCCGCTTGGGAGAAGGAGAGTCAGGGCCCACAAGGCAGCTTATCTGCTGGTCACCAGCCTGTGCACCACCTTGGGACTTAGGAGGAGCTTGGAGTTTTGCTCCGCTAGGTGTGGAAAAATGTCTTCTTAAGCCATGATCAGGAGATGAGAGTTATTTATATTTGTTTCCAGTTATTCCCATATTTTTCAGGTAGGAATAGGAACTCTTGTGACTCTTTGGAACATATCCTGGATGCTCTGTGCCTGGAGGACAGGTGTCTTTCAGGGCACTGCTCCTTTTAAACCTTGCCCTTCCCTTCTTGTCGCTAATTGGACATATTCTGGTTCCTACCTCCAGGAGCATAGGGGCACATAATATTGATATATTCTGCCTTGCAGCGTGAATTTTCTCACTTCCATGCCATGTGGTACATGGTGCCATCTTTGTGAGATTCCTCTTGCTGCCACAGAGACCAGTGATGTTGAGAGAAGGACTGACAGCAGAACAGTCCAGTGCCCTGACTCATGACTCATTCGCTAGTGCGTCAGCCTATGTTCTAGTGACAAGTGGCATGAGATCGTCAGCTCCATGAGGGCAGAAAGTTGTCTGCTTTATTTCACAGCCACAGCTCCAGTTTCTGAAATAGCTCCTAGTGCGAAATAGGGACTCAGTCTGTGGCCTGCCAAGTGGATGGGTCCCTAGCCCAAGGGGCTGTCATGTATCCAGACAACATACAGCCCACACTGTATGGAGTTCCATCTAGGTCCCCAAGTGAAACAACTTGGTGCACATTATTATCCCCATTTTATAGCTGGGAGAATTGAGGCTTAGAGCTATTAAGGAATCCCAGGTTTGTTTGTTGTTAAAGTCTTTCTGTGCATTGCTCAGACGATGAGAGATCCGCAAACCAGTCTTGAGGGCTGGATTGGGCCCCACTGTGTGCTTTTGTGCAGACCTGTGAATAAAGAATGGTTTTTAAATTTTTGTTTATTTGGGGAAAGGAAGAAGAGAAGAAGAATGTCATGGGCATGTGAAAACATCATTTCAGTGAGCATAAATACATTTTATGGGTGCACAGCCCCCCTCTGTCTTTGAATATGTTGTCTGTAGCCGCCTTGGCACAATGATGGCAGAATTCAGGGACCGTCAGATCCATGAGCACAATTCAGGCAGCTTCCTTGATCTCTCTGTGCTGCAATTCCCTCATCATGCAAATAGAAGTGACAGAGTGCTCTCCTGCACTGAGTTGTGTGAGGATTAACTGAGTTAATGTAGCAAGGCTCATTATTTGAACATCACCTGGTAGATAATAAGTGCTTGATAAATTCAAATTTTTGTTTCTTTGCAGTTACGCATCCATCCATTCATCCATCCTTCATCCATCTCTCCCTGTGTCCATGTCTCACACACACAGAAACACACACACATACAGAATTGTGTTTATGTCTCTTATGATTATGTAGGAAAGAAAGTACTTTTGAATTGTTCTTTCTGCTTCATTAAAGTGTGGAGTACTTAATGTAGCCACGTGGAAATTAGTTGCTTGTTTTGTGGTTATATAATTAAGAACTTAATTAAAAATGAATAACTCTAACTTTTTACTTCATTTTTCCCATTTGCACAATTTGGATCTTTCATATCGTGGTCCATTAAAATTGGAAAGTGAGTGTTCAGTGCCGTTGAGTTTTGTGAGCATCCTAAGGGCCGGCCTGCTTTCTCTCCTGTGAACACCCAGCACCTCAGAAATGAAGCCCCCTGTTCACCTAACACGTGGAGATGAGTCTCAGATGGCTGACTATGTTCTCTTCATAGAAACCTGCCCTCAGAGGTCCTCGTTTCTTCACGGGGCCGCTTTACATCCCCCCAGAGTGAAGATGAGTCAGTTCCTGGATTTTCACCTCTGAATTCCACTTTTCTCATGGTACGGATAAAGCTAGAAACACCATACAGTCATTCCACTTAAAATATCACTTTATGAAAAAAGAGAAGGGAAAATATAGCATAGTTCTTAAAAAATATATCCCTCTCCTACCCACCCCTCCCCACCCAATCCCCAGTTAATAGGTGGTACAAAGGTATCTTGAGAAGATACATACTTGAATTCCTTCCTAATCAAATCCCTGTAAGGTGTTTTTGGTTAACACCCTAGTCTCCTTCATGGCTTTGCTCAGCAGCAGCCATTATGAGACCCTGATGCCATTGGGAAAGAGAGCGTGCTGGTGGAGGATGGCACAGCCTCTCGGCACATGCTCTCAATGTGATTCTTGCCATGACTCTACCTTTGGAAGGTATGGCACATAACCACCAAGGGAGAAAGCCAGCAGAGTCAGAATTCCCTCTAGATATGGTAAATTCCAGCTGCACACTTAGCCTATCATCTTCTCAGACTGACTTTTTGGTTGGGTGAGTAAAAGGGTGGATGGACAGAAAAATAGATCAATCCTTGGCAAGCTTCTCCAAATATATCAGGTAGAAATAACTAAAAAGTATAAGAACTTGCCCATTCTATTATTTTGTGCAAGCCATATAGCCTTCATATCTATTATTTGTTAGGCAATTTAAAAAAAAAACTCATACAACACAAAATACAATGCAAAAGAAACACATACTTAATTGAAAAATTAAAACTATAGAGCTATATAAATGTATGGTTAAACTCCTTCCTTTATTCCTCCTTCTAGTCTTTACCCCAAGGTAAATACCCCAAGGTATTTGTGCACATTTTCTTTACATATTAATATAGATATCACACACCTATACAAGATGTTCTTTTCTTTTTAAAATGGATGTATGCACTACTGTGTACACAGGTGGTAGGTGATGTTAACCTTCCAGGTCAATACATACAGCTTTCACTTATTTTTAATAGCTATATAATATTCCATAGCCTAGAGCACCAGGTAACAACCAGCTAAGGGACGTAAGAGCTTCACTCATAATTTCAAGATCTTGATTAGGAATTTTTCTTAATGAATATCTTACACATGACTTTGTTATCCAAGGCATATCATAGGTGGGAATTTTTATGTCACAGGTGGACCTAATTATCCTTGATTAATGTACTGTAAAACCTGATATAATAGAAATGTGGAAAGGGACAGTAAAGTAATTCTGGATCATATGTTATTCCCAGTCCTACACAGCCTCCTTACACACAGCAGACACTCTGATTTGACTCTGCTGCTGCTTAACACAGTGAGTTATGAGACAGAGAGAAACCTAGACTTTAGTCACCGATTTAACAAACTAGTGACTCTGAGATCAGCACTCTGGCGTCCAGCGTGGCCATCCTCATCAAAGCTTCTATCTTTATCTAAAATTTATTAGCCAGTTTCAAACCTGTTTGCCAACTCACTAATGGAAACCTTTTGAATCAATTTGCTCCTCTAATTTAAACAGTGTTTCAGTGTATATTGTCCAAGCAGAAAGGAGTTGCAGCTGCTAGCCAGTAGAATTAATTATTTATTATCCTTTTCATAAATACTTTCTTAGACCAACATAACTAAAAAAATGCTTAGACTGTTTAAAAACAACAACAACAACAACAAACCAACAAAACAAGTGCGCGCACACACAATGTTTTCCAGTGACTAATTTGAAAAATGTCACCGTATTAGTTTTCATTTACGTCTGTCAGGAAACATTTATATCTACATGTAGGGATTTTTTCTCCCCTTTCACCACCTATTTTTTTGTGGCACATGCGTTTAATTCACATTTACAAATTGGTTTCTGTTTTTAACTAAAGGCTCTTTTTCAGCAGAAATGGTGTATGATGTCACAGATGTAACTTTTAATCTCAATGGCATCTGATTGTAACTCACAAAACTGCCAACTTTTTTTTTTTAATGGGCATTTGTATGTGTAAATCTACATGGTTAGTTCATAGGCAGAATCATTAGATGAAGATCATGTTAGTTTAGCTTTGGTGTTTTTTTTTTTTTTTTTCCCTACCTGTTATTTTGGAAGCTAGCATTCCAGAGTCTTTTGTGGGAACAGAGGTTCTGAGAACTTTTGTTTAGAATTCTCTCTCCAAGGAACTTTGGAAAGAGCACTGGAAGAGAGAGGTTCTCCCAGGAGTGGAGGACAAGGTTGTTTATTGTGCAGTGTATTAAGCACAATGTTTCCCTCCAGGACAATGTTTCCCTCCAGGACAATGTTGAAGCAGATTAGCTTGATAAATTAACATTTGCATTCACTATTCAGTATTGCTCAGTGAATAAGCCCATTGTGGCCCCAGAAACCTCCTGTGCTGTTCTGCTGTTGGAGCAGAAAGCAGGGTGTGTTGGAACTGGTGCAGTAATGAAATTCAGGTTGTATGCATTCCCTGAGTAAGAAACTGTGTATCTAAGACAAGAGTTTCATGTCTTCTGCTAGTGTCCATGAAATTTGGGAGTTAGCTCCTTAGCTTACAAATAGGATGAAATCTTAGACTCTTCTACATTTGAGAATCACCTAACCAATAACTGAGATTATAAAGAGCTTAGCTCCCACAAACCTTGGCCCCCAGGCAAAATTCAACCCACAGCCTGTTTTTCATGAACCACAAAAAAATGTAAAACAAAGAAAAACTGACAGAATTTGTGGACCCGATGACAAAAGTGTTTACTATATGGCCTTTTAGAAAGAAGTTTCGTTGATGACTGATACAGAATAAGGTGCTAGTATAATGTCTAATACATAGTGGCTATAGCATTTAATAACAAGAAGTATTTAAGTGCTATTAATGACATGTACTTGACACACATGAATACCGTGCACCCTCACAGCCACCCAGTGACGCGAATACTTCATTCCAGTGCTGCTAAAGTGCCTCTATTGACCCTCCCTGGTGGTGCAACGGGTTAGGATGTAGCTCTGAAAGCTCTCTGCAGCCACTTCAGCATGAGTTCGATCCCCACTCTGGACGTGACCCACATGGCACAGCAGACCTCTCCTGCTCCCCTCAGCAGTGTACTTTGTTTATCTGCCTGTTCTGCTCTCCACTCTGTCTCTGGTGGAGCTTCTCACCTCCTCTGCACCTCTGGCCTGTACCCCCGTTCTATATGCATACATAAATAAATCTTTTTTTTTTTTTTTAAGTGACTCTATCACAGAGGCAGAGAGAGGCTAGTTAAACTACCCAAGGTCACTTACTGGTCAATGGTAGAGGTTGGATTAGAACCCAGGGCACCAGGCCTGAATCCATGTCCTTAACCCTTTGCTGTCTTCTATATTAGCAACTAAAAGCACACAAAATTCTTACCATGTGTCCATGCAGTGCCTCTCTAGACCTCTCAAGTAGGTTCTTCTGGTGCAGATAGGAAAAAAAAAAAAAAAAAAGACCCTCACAGAGATCCCAACATTCTCAGGAGTTTGAAGGCTTCCCCTAAGTAATATCACCATATATATTGGTCTTGGGACTCAAACCCAACTTACCTGGCCTAAAAGCTGTTGTTCTTTTCACAGCTTATTCTCTGGCAAACACAACCATTATTTTAGCCCATTTTCAAAGTCTAGCTGTAATATTTTACAGCTTTCTGAAATTACTACTTCACAATGGTTGTGAATCATTTCCTTTAAATCGATGTACCTGTAATTTTTGGGCATTCTTCTGGTTTTAGGTACTGAGATTCTGCTAAGAATATGTACATGCTGAAATGGGGCACATAAGCCAACAATGGAGGGAACTTGAGGGGTATCCTTATCCTCTTGCCATCATGAGACAGTAGGAAACATATCTAGATTCACTTTCAGGTTCCTTGGTTTTCAGCGGGTAAAGTGGTTGCACTGAAAGTCCTTATCTCATGCTTCTGTCAGCCTTTTTTTTTTTTTTTTAAAGATTTATTTATTTGTGCATACAGAACTGGAGTACAGGCTAGAGATGCGGACGGTGAAAGGCTTCACTAGAGACAGAGCAGGGAGCAGAACAGGCAGATCGATGAAGTACACTGCTGAGGGGAGCAGTGGGCAGTGAGGAGAGGTCTGCCTCGCCATGTGGTCACCTCCGGGGTAGGCGGGAATCGAACTCATGTGGAAGTGGCTTTAGCTTCTTAGTGCTGTGCTTTAACCTGTTGCACCACCAGGGAGGGCCACTTTTGTCAGTTTTTATGGTTTCCCAATATTTTGTTTAATTTGGGCTAAGTTGGTATTGAATGTTTTTTAGGTTTGTTTTATAGGACTTAGAAGTACATTGGTATCAGACCATCCATGGTAGCACAATGGATTAAAGTGCAGTACTGGGAAGCTAGCCACAGCCGCTTCAGCACAAGTTTGATTCTGGGCCAGGCAGCTAACTCACATGGCTCAGCAGACCTCTCCTATCTCCTCTGCTGCTCCCCCTCAGCAGTGTACTTTGTTGATCTGCCTGCTCTACTCCTGACTCGGTCTCTGGTGAATCCTCTCACCAGCTCTGTACCTCTGGCCTGTACCCTTGTTCTGTATGCATAAATAAATAAATCTTTAAAAAAAAAAAGAAGTACATTGATATTAAACTAATTACTTTATAAAACCTATTTTCAGGTAACCTAGAATAGGTATGTACATGCTGTTCCATATCATTTTGAGTTATATTATTTTTATTTTTTTTGAGTTATATTATTTTTATAAATTGCTTTTGATGATTTTATATATTATCCCATCCACAGATGGTCTTCTTGTCCACCTGACTTTCAAATCTGTTTTAGTCTTCAAGATTTTTGCTTAGGTTGAAGGAATGAGTGCATACATCTTGTCAGAGGAAATCACAAACCCATGTAAACTCACTCTTGCTTCCAGCATCTCCTTCATTGAAACATAAGCCACAATATGCTGAAGTTTCACATTGTTACATCTTACAAGCATACCATAATTATCACCTTCCTGGTTGTTTCAGCATTTGAACATTACTGGTGGTTTCAAAATCTTGGGAACTGATCATGAGAATTTGATAGATCTGTTTCTTCAAAATCTAGATTGAGGAACCCATGTGGTAATTCCATGAAATGCCCTTTCCTGTTGGGTAAGCACCACAGGGTGCTAGGTGTTCAGTGTGTCTTCACTCCAGTGAGAAGGAGGTTTCAGATGGAGGCCATTTCTTGTCCTTAGTTTTGACTTTTTGGGCATCATGGAACCAGCAATTAAATAGTTACTCGAGACTGAAGAGGAAGGAAGGAGAAGGAATGGAGAAGAGCTTTCGCATCATCTGGCATTGTTCGCATCTTAGACAGGTGATAGGAAGTGTCCATAATCTTTTTAAATTTTTTTTTAAGATTTGTTTATTCATAAAGAACTGGGGTACAGGCCAGAGGCTCCGGGGCGGTGAGAGGCTTCACCAGAGACCTAGTGGGGAGCAGAACAGGCAGATCTACGAAGTACACTGCTGAGGGAAGCAGCGGCTGGTCAGGAGAGGTCTGCCACACCATGTGAATCACCTCCAGGGCGAACTTGCAATGAAGCGGCTGTGGCTGGCTTGCAGTGCTATGTCCTAACCCTTTGGGCCACCAGGGAGGGCCCCATAATCTTATAGTTGTTCATAATGACCATGATAGTAATAGGATTAATAATACAATTAGGCTAATGCTGTTTTTATTTTATCACATTATATGCTGGTTGTTTGAAATCAGAAAGGATGTTTTAGTGATTTTTTTGGTATTGCTTAGTTCTGCCTTCTACCTCCACAGGGTAATATCCACAACAATAGGCATGTTGAATCTTACTTTCTCTTGGAAAACTAGAAGATGGGCATCTAAGTCCTGCTTGCCCCAGGGGCCTGCACAGTGGCTGTCCAAAAGGGTGGGAGGGACAGGTCCTGTTCCCATCCCTACTGTCTCACACCTGGACCTCTTTGTCTTTGCTTCCCACCAGCTCTTACCCTGAGAACAGTTCTCTAGCTCATCTCAGCCTCAGTTTCCCCCCTTGTTGAACTGAGTAATAGGGGAAAGAGTTAGGGGTCAAAGTATGTGAAGAGTGCATACACCAACCAGCAATGTGGATAATGTGACTGATTCTCACAGAGGGGCAAGTGCAATTTAATCATGTGTCATGTGTCAACTACGACCCAAAGGAAAGTTCTAGAAAACAGAGTCTTTCCAGACTCTCTAAACAGGGTCGTTCCAGACTCTCCATGTTTTGTCACTATAGCAGCTCAACTCCTCTCATTTTTCTCCTAGCCACTGTCAACAACCTGAAGTCCTTCTGGAAGTAGGTTGGGGATGAATTGTAATTAAATAAATTAACTGGGGCTTTGGGGCAGAAGGTAGAGTCACCTCCCTGTGTCTGTAACCTCTCAGTGGTGAGCTTGAACCCCCACATTAAAATTGTGAGTAGGATTTTAGCCCATGAAACATGAAACGAGTCATTTTACACCCTCACCTGGAGGCTCCACAAGGGGTGAGGTGAAAATATTCACTGTCTGAAAGTTAGGAGGCTTTTATGAGCTGGGTCATCTCTCCTTGGTCCCCATTTTTCTACTCGTCTCCGAACTCTCATTAATTTTTCACAGGCTTGTGATGGATAGTTTTTATTTATTCACGTCTGAGGTTCTGTTGTGTGAAAAGGACTCATTTTATAACATTACATATTCATGGCTTGGGATAGATGGGATAAAGAACTTATTATTAATGTGTCACTGTGGGAAACTTACTCTAGTTCATTTGTGAACCTTGTTAAATTTGGTGTGGTCAGCAGACCTGGTGAAGTTTTGGATATAGGTCTCCTAATGGAGGGCAAAGCATTTGCTGTTGATTTTCCATGATGCAGTGAAACAACTTTACCTTATCTAAATCTTTTGAAGTAGTAATTTGAAGGAAGGAAGGTGACGAACATATGTGTGTGTGTTGGAGGTGTGCATGGTAGAAGTTAAGTGTAAAAAGAAGCTCCTGTCTGCTTGTTAAATAACCTGATTTCTCAAGTGTTCTGTAGCTTTTCTGTCAGGTTTGTGTGAGGGATGGCCTCCTTCCTAAAAGATGACATAACGATCTGTGCTCCCCTTTCTACTGCCATTGCTAACATGCTCTCCTTGGGGCAATGCTGTCTCCCTGCTGACCTCTGCTCTGGAGTTCTAGAGATTTCTCCATTTGCTACTCCAACTGACATCACAGAATTCCTTGCTTGGGACAGGGAGGAATATTAACACACCATCTTGTAAATCAAAGCTGGGGGTGGAGGGGAGCAGGCACAGCAAGGGGGCTGGCCCAATCTGCTTCTGTGGCACTTTGGAGGAAGGCAGCATATGTTGCATGCAGTCCTCTGCAGACACAGGCTCTGCTCTCTGGTAGGCACCAGATATAGCTTGTGCAGGATTTGTGGTGCTGTCCTATGTTTGCCAGTTTTACTTAGCTGTGACATGGCTAGTGACCACTGCAGTTTTACAGATACCTCCTTGAAAGAAGAAAAGCGGAATAAATGCAGAAAAGGCTATTTTTCAAAGCCTCGAAATCCTGCTTAGCAACCATCAGACTTGAAGTGTGTCCAAAATATTAAGAATCTTGGAGGTGCTTCCCTTGCCACCTATCGTGGGCATTTTCAAACATAGATTTTGTTAATGATAACCTCCAGGGGTCTAAAACACATACACACACACTGTGAAATTTTGATAACTAAAATGATTAGCTTACGAAGTTGATACTAGGGTGTGAATAGTGTGAGTGGGGGACAAAGGAATGAAATATGCCTCAAAAGGCATCCGCTGATGATGTTTCCATAATGCAAAACATTTGTTTCTCGCTGGGATCCCATTGGCGGTGCGCTGGTATTATATTGCCATTTATATTGGAAAAGCAGGCAGTGCGAAAACTGTAGTCTATTAAGAGTTTGTGAGTGTGTGCATGTGTATACAGTGAAATAATATCTAGTGTAATGTGAAGTGACAGTCAAAATTACAGCTTTTCTCTTGCCGCAAGGGTACTTCTTTGCCAAGTATAGTAATATTGTTGTAGCAGTGTTCGGGGCTGTCAGCAATTCTGGCTCACTCTGCAGAGAGTCATAACAGCGTGTGGAGGGAAGGAGCTTCCTGTCAGGGGAAATACTATAATTTTGATATATATTTGTTGGTGCCAAACTGCAATTAAATAGGAGGTGTTGGAAGAAGGTTTTATTTAACCAGCTTGAATTTGTTAATTAATTAGCAAAAACTTATATTTGGACTGCTTCAAGAAACACCTTCCATGTTGTTCCCATAACTTGATGTTGCCCAATTGTTTTCTGCTGGTTTGTCTGCCCTCTTAATAAAAAGAAAACAGAATACTGCCCTCCACTAAAATAGGCAAGATAAAATGTTTCAGCCTCCAAAGTAAGAGAAAAAAATTCAACTCCATGAATAATCTTATCTCATATAGCTTCCTGTGGGGGCATTTCCTGGTCTGCTGTGTTTGAAGTTCTGCATGAACTGTTGAGGGCCTTGTCTGGGAAGCGCCCCTGTTTACCTTACGTTACCTTGTAGGGCTTTCCAGGTGTCTAAAGGAAACAAAAATCATCTTGCAGTGTGTTTGTGTGTGTGTGTGTGTGTGCGTGCATGTGTGTGTGTTTGCCCTTGTCTGTGCTATTATTTGAAGAATGTAGTTTCTGGTCTTTTCTTACTTGGGGTGGTTACAAGCTACTTGGGGGACACCTCCTTCCATTCTCAAGAAGAACAAGAATGCCACCAGAGTTGATTGTAAACTGCTATTCAGATGAAAAAAACCTTTTTTCAATAAATAGGAGAACTATGGAGAATGGAAATTATGACAATATATTAAAAGCTGTTAAGGCAGTTATGTGTGAAGAAATAAAGAACAGAAAGACCGTTGTTTTTTTAAAAAGTCTATTGAAGAGTCTCAAAAAAGCTGCATGTGTATGGAGCGGGGGGATCCCTGCTTGCTCACATTGAGCATTTTGTAATTTAAGTGAATTTCATTCCCCTGTAAAATATGAATCCAATAACATTTTATATGATCATAAAATGTGTCTACGTTTGTCTCCATCTTTTATGAAAAAAAGAAATATCCCCAAAGTATATTGCAAAAAATAATTAATACGCAACCTCTCATAGTTATTTTCCAAGGTTAATTATGACCCTAAGAAATCAATTTCAATTTCTTCATTTTGAGAGACTCATTTGTGGCTGGGTGTTTCCAAAAAGGAAAGTAAGTTAACATGTTAAATGGGTGTCATCCTCCCCAGAGGAAAATGTCTTTGCAGTGGGCTATGCTTTGTCTAGAGCCAACTTACCTGTTTATCCCCCATGCCAGGAGATTGTATACAAAGTATATTGGAGCTATTGGAATGCAGTGGAGTAGATAGGTTACGGTTAAAAAAAAAAAAAGTTTTCCTTCATATTATTAAAATAAAAGTCAGATATCCTTGAGTCTTCTCAGGAGAAAGTTAACTTGGCCCTTTTTGCTCACCTCCTGTCTAGCCTGAGCTAGGGTTGCAGGGACCTGCAGGGAAGTTTCTCAGGATGATTGCATTTCCTGTCCTGAGACAAAGGTGAGCATGGAAGGAAAAGGGAGAAGGAATTTAAACCTGGAACTATCTCCTCATGGAAAACAGGAAATCTAAAATGAAGTGAATGAATCCATTTCTCCTCTTCCTGATCTTCTGTGAAAGTCATCAAAATCACCCTTTGTTCTCACCAGGCACCTGAGTTTTGTGAGCAGGGACTAGAATGTTCTGGCCTATTGCAGTTAACCATGACAGGTTCCCCCACCTGGGAGAACTCTTAGACAGCAATGGGAGTTCCCCTCAAATTAAATATACTCAGTGCATTCTTCTAAAAAAGAATTGCCATATATAACCTCCTCTACCTTTTACTGCATGGCTTCAAATCACAAATCAGTTGCAATGATTGGTTATATATATTTTGTATGTTTTAAGAACATTTTAACATATTGTGGCTTTTAGCAAAGAGGACAATAACTTCTAGTTAGATCTCAAATAGAGAAGCTACCTAATCAGATGGTTTGCATATAAGTCTTTATATTTAGAATCCTAACAGACCAGGTAGGTAAGGTGGAGGTTCATGGACGAGGTGAGAGTAGATTCATCAGTAAATTAATCAGGGGGTTCTCCTCACACACCCAAGAGTCTAAATTCAAAGCATCTTAAGCAGCAAGGGTCATTATTGGCTCATGAAATGCAAAGTTTTATGCACGTCCAGCACATTTTCTCTGTGATAGGACAGATCATAAATATTTTTGCCTGTACGGGTCAGGTGGTCTCTGTTGCTACTCAACATTTCCCTGCAATAGGAAAGCAGGGCAGACAATAGGAAACTCGGTGGTCTGGTTCTCCCATAAAACTTTATTTACGGACACAAAAATTTGAATTTCAGAAAATCTTTCACGTGTCACAAAATAGCCTTCCTTTTCCCTTCAACCATTTTTTTTTAAAGATTTATTTATTTGTGCATATAGAACTGGGGTACAGGCCAGAGGCTCAGGGGCGGTGAGACAGAGTGGGGAGCAGAACAGGCAGATCTACGAAGTACACTGCTGAGGGGAGCAGTGGGCGGGTCAGGAGAGGTCTGCCACGCCATGTGGTCACCTCCGGGGCAGGCGGGAATCGAACTCATGTGCAAGTAGCTTCAGCTTCTCAGTGCTGTGCTTTAACCCTCTGCGCCACCAGGGAGGGCCTCCCTTCAATCATTTTTAATGTAATGCTCTTTTAGACCTCAGGATGTATAAAAACAGATGACAGTGTCCAGATGTGGCCTGCCATGCAGAATTGCTAACCCTGGTTCAGAATCTAGCTCTTTCCAGAATGGAAATGTGTCATCAGGGCCCCCTCTTTATCTAAGTTCTTACTTTTGATGATCTTCTATTTGTTATATTTTGCAAAGGGAATATACTTTCTGAGCGAGGATCAAGATGGTCACTACAGCTTAGTAACCTGGCCCTGTCTCCCCATATCTGGCACAGGAACAACCACAGGGAAAACTGGATTGGTCATGGCCCAGAGGATGGGAGCCTTTGGTCTAGGCTGGTGCACAAGAGAAAGATGAGCTCCATAAAGGCAGCATAAGGGACATGGGAGAATATCCTAGACTGACAGGGCTGCAGCTTCCACAATCCATTGTCATCCTCTTATCGTCATACTTTGTAATGTTATGCTTAGATATTTCTGGAAAAAAGAACCTTCTGCGGTTAGATGCTGTTTCTGGAAGTAATGCCCACCCCAACGCAGGCTCCTAGTTTTTAGCTTCAAGTTGTGCTTTCAGAAGGTGCAAGGAGAATAGTGAAGGGCAGGGAGAACACTCATCAAGGAAGTGACCAGCTTGTGCCTGGTCCCCTGGGAGCAGATTCCTATTCCTGGCGAGCAGCTGT
This sequence comes from Condylura cristata, assembly GCF_000260355.1. Classification (NCBI taxonomy): domain Eukaryota; kingdom Metazoa; phylum Chordata; class Mammalia; order Eulipotyphla; family Talpidae; genus Condylura; species Condylura cristata. Next base: position 8,910,111 of record NW_004567129.1, on the reverse strand, counting down.
GAGTTCGCAGCCATACTCAAAACTGTTGGGCATACCTGGTCAGGGAAGGGATCAGGGCTGAGGAGGGCCTGCTATGGCTCACCACTCCACACGACAGAAACTTCTCTCCAAATGCACTCAGCATTTGGACACAGTCATCCAAATTCTCCGAAGGCAGGTCTGTCCCTCGCTGCTCACTGACAGCCCAGATCTGCATGCACAAACTTTAAACTGTTCCTTAAGCCTCTGGCCTCAGTCTTGCCTTTCCACTTTCTGACCTATTTACTTTCACAGGGATCCGCCAATAACTTCTGTCTAGTGAAACTCAAGGCTTTCAGGATGCTGTGTTAATGCCTTCCTTTTTTAATTGAGTAAATATATTATACACAGCTGGGTAGGTTGTTTCTTTGCTGGCCTTGCTGATACAATATGAAAATGGATATGAACTTCTTTAACTCATATAGAATGAATGTGGCATTTATTCTTGGTTTCCTGTGGCTCTTCCTTCTTTAGAAAATGTATTTGCATGGACATGTTTGAAGCACTTTTTAAGATATTGAAAAAATTTAAAAAGAAAACCATTTCCCCTCCCCCAAACAATAGCTGCATTGTGACAACAGTGGGCTGAGCTAAATTCAGCTACGTCAAGGAAGAGCAATAAAAGGAGATGGATTGTTCTCTAAGCTTCACTTTATTGGATATTGTAATTGACATATAGTTGTCATTTATAATCATCTGTCCATTCCTGTGAGTTGGGAGCAGTAAAGTTAATTGTGGCAGCTCATTTGCATTAATCTCACCTCTGAAGGGTACAGTAACCCATTAATATCATGTCATGATGAATTATCACAAATAACATTGAACATATTGATTAATGATCTCTGAGATTTGTATCTCGTTAAAACATTTTGTTAGCTCTTTAAACTTTTAAGCCAACAACCATTGCACGTAGGAGGGGTTTAAGGACCACCTCAGAGTTGGTGGTGGGGAGAGGCATACATGGTGGGATCACTAGTTGAAGCAGTTGGACAACTTGACCCCATGAGTTTTTATGGTTTGTTTTTTAGATAACAAGCACTTTTTTCTTGGTTTTCTCCTACTTTTACTAGATGCTGGTGTTTTCAAAACAGTGACTTCTCTGAGTCTAATGTGGTGCTTACTCTCAACCTGAATGATTGTAGTAAGATTTTTGAAAGTTATCATTTCAGTACCCTAAATAGTGATTTTTCAAATCTCTTATCCACCAAGATCTGCTTATGCCTTTGACCCACAATTTGTTTTCTCTATTACATTAAAACTTCTAAACTTGTAAATTTTTGCTGAAATTTGCTAAATCTTATTAAATATCTAAATGTCCTAATGTAAAGTAGATGACAAATGGAGTTGTCTGAGATGAAACATTGTCATTTAAAATATTGCTAGCCTTTTGTTTCATAAAAATTTGTTCCTTAATGCTCTCATTTTCTCAGGTTGTAGCAGAAGATTTTACCTCCTATTTATACTTTGTGCAAAACAAACAAATATGACTATCAGAGAAATCACTGTATTGGTCTCACATAACCTGTGGGCATTAACAAAATGATAGTAAATTTTCTTTTTTTTGAAAACCTTTGGTAGAATTTCATGATAAAAGCTTAAATATTATAGACCCAGAAAAACAAATTTTGTCCTAAGAGTTGAATTATAAACCTTGATCTTTACAACCTTTTCCTTTATCATTGACAAAAGTGATAGAATATTTGATCTCTCTAATTTGTATATTTCTTTCATTTATGTTTAATATTTGGTTTGTTTTCTCAAGGTGAGTATTTAACAAATGGCGATGTTGGGGCTAGTCTACTCTGTTACCCATTTAGAGAAAATGGAACTGATCTTTGTGAAAAATGGATGTTCGGGAAGATGATGTCATTAATGCTTGTCCAGCTTGGGTGGTCCTAGGCCCCATGACAATTCTGTAAAGAGGCAAAGTGCAAGTGCTCCTGCTTGTTTAGAAGACCTCCAGTCCTGTACTGGTGGTGACCCCCATGCATATCAGAAGCCAGTTCTTGAAAGGCAGGACTAACGGCTTAATGCCAGAAAGCAGTCCAACTGTTAGCCACAGTCAGATGCATGAAGGATGAGCCCTGCTAGGAAAGGTGCTTCTATTTTGCCTTGCTTTCAAGTAGGTAAGGATAGTGTTCCTTCCTGCTCTGACTTACTCTCAACTACTTGGTTTTATGGAGCGGTCTTAAAACAATAATAGGGCCATATGTGCAGCAATCTTTGGGCCTAAATAGCTAAGGACAAAGTAGATTGCTTCCTTCTAAGAGCCTCTTCTTTGTCAGACCTGTAATGTACCTCACCCACTGAGTATTTAATATCAGTGTTTTCAAATCAAAGAACAAGGCTTTTGTGTCCCAGGGTAGTATCTTGTAAAGCCAACCTCTTTATTACTTCACCAGTTTAAGACTTTATTACTTGAGATCTAAAGCCTGCTAGTGAATTATGCATGTTGAAGCTCCCCATACTAGCATGACCCATGTACCCGCCACCTTTTTGGAGGTCCAAAAAGTACCAGGAGAGCTGGACGTGTGTTCATTTCCATCCATGGTATTAATCCTTATTCATTTTAAAAATCTGCTAACGGAAATATTTCCATTCAGCTCATTAATCAATTGTGATTTTCATTCCCTTGTTTTGTAAAAGCTGTTGCAATAAATACTTTTTTTCACAAGGCGAAAATCCAAGAGATGGATGCAGCCAGCGTAATTAATTGCACCCAGTTACAGGAGATCAGCAAGTTTGTGAGATTCACATGCTGCTATACCATATGGTTGCCCAGTAGGCGAAAAATTTGATTAATGTTTTGAAGTAGATTTTTTTCAGCAAATATTACAGCCCCAGATGAGGTGAGGTTTTTTTTTTTTTTTCCCTTTTACTTTCTAGTATTGTTAAATTTAGCTGAAGGAACCGATCCTCTGATTTAAAGCTTAATAATACTATGATCCAGTGAAAACTTAACATGCAATAAAAAATACAGCCTGCTTGTCTCTTGTGGATACAGAAAATAATGCATTATGTCTTTATTTGTAATTAAGTAAAATGTGAAAGTTGGATTCTAGAACTTGATTCTTTTTTCCACTGGTTTCAACTGATGCACTTTTGTTATAATTTATAAGCCATCTATTTGGGCAGACTTAAAACTAAAGGGAAGCAGCAAAACAAAACAAAAAAGAGTCAATGAATATCTTCTTATTAATTTCATACTCAATGCCAATTAGACAATCAGCAATGTATCTATGTGAGTGTCACAGAAAAGTTTAAGCTGTTTTCTACTCTCCTCTCCTAAGTTATATTAGTTTCATAGCCTCTCAAGATAAACATAGTTAATGTCTTGTTTATTTTGAAAACATCTTCATGTCTTTGAATCAACTTCATAGGTTCATCTCTCTCTTTTTAAGTTAGAAAGTCTGTTACACCTTATGATTCCTTGTCTTGTTGGACATTGTCCTCTTGTATCACTGCCCTGCACGGGTCAGGCTCCAACATTTATTTGGGAGGGAATCAGCCATTGGGCTAGGAAACAGGGCAAGATATGCCAGGCCTGATCTCAGCATTCAAAGAAACAACATGAAATTCTGAAATCCTGTATGAGCTGGTGATGAATTCCATGAAGAAAATATATTTTCCCACTTTGGCAAATCTTTATGCTTCCTGCTGATTAGCATTTCTCATTTTAAAATTGAAGTCATGTTTACTTGTAACACTTAGTAGGGTTCAGGCATATAGCTTTCACCTCAGGAATTGTATATCTCTGCTTTTCTTTGGTAACTTGCTAATGTCTAACTGCCTAAGCACGCTCTGACTTCTGCCATCTGCATATCTGTGGAAATGATCCATTAGAGCAGGTGGGAGGGTGATCTTTAACCAGGTATCAGCTGGCATCCACTGAGACTTGCCTAACAGAAAACTCCATGTTCAGGAGTTACCAGGATTCATAACTTTGATCCCCCACTGGCCGAGAGATACTTGGTTCAAAAGGAACTGTGTCATCACCGTGGGTCACAGCAATGCTAAGTGCTCTTGGCATCCTGTCACCTTTCTTTCTGCCTGTCATCTTAAGGGTTCTGGTGGACTCTGTTTCCAGTGACTTTAACAAGGACCTGAATCAATCCAATGACAGGGGAAAAGGCTGAGACCAGATCAAAATGCCCCCTCCTCTGATTTTGACTTATGAAGTTAAAGCTTTGGGTAAAAAAATGTTAGAGGGTATGCAGTAATTTCATTGGTCTTGACTTCTGATCTTTTTTAAAATTAATTATCATCTTACAGATTTTAATGATGAATTAAGTAATAATTATCCACAAAGGCATGAAAAAATGTGTTACAGAAATGGCACAGTTTTGAAAATTGCAAAGAAATGAGCATAGTCCATCTTCCTTAAGTTTGAGCTGACATTACTTTTTAAATTTTTATTATGTCATTCAGCAGAGATTTTATGTAATAATGCATTTTAGGGCACCATTTAAGAAAACATTTCTCTAAGATTTAACTAACATCTACCACCTGTATTTAGCCATGAATATTTTATTCATTTAGCCAATGAATACTTTTAAATGCAATTTAATTATTGCAATTTAAACAATATACTTTGGATGTTTATTATATTCAAGACCCTTTGTGTGGTCACCTACAATTACAGCCTGAGTTTTTAACTGGAAAAAAAAAACAGGAAATACTTTTAATTTTTATTCAATATGGCAAGTGAAATGAGCAATATATGGTCAGTTAGCAGGAGACAGTGTATTGAATTATTTATGAGTTTATTTTATTTTTTTTTCTAGAGGCACAGACATATATAAAATTCATTACTGAACGATAGGGTAAATGACTCAGAGAAATGTCTGGGACAGCATGATGAAGGCCAGTCTTAGGCACTAATGTAATGAATGTTAGATCTCTTCATGTCCATTTGATCCAGGTCATTCTGATCTTTGTGGTCATTGGTCTGTTGTCATTTTAGTGAAATGCATCTTGAAAGAATAAGCCTGTTCTTGGTGCTTCTTTTCTTTCTAAAGGAGAAACCTATATTTCTTGTGCCTCTCTCATTAGTAATGAATACTTCCACATGACAGTATCGCCAGCACAAATATACTGATTCTTTATCAACTAGAAAGCCAGAACATTTGGCAGTAGCTGCCTTTGTATTTATAGGTTGGCTTTCCCCGAATGCAATCATTTGGCCAAGAATAAAAAACAACAACAACAACAGAATATCAGGTCCCTTAGATGAAATTTTCTTTTATTTGCACTAACCAGCTTGGATCAGATTTATAGGTCATATCAGTGTATTCAGAAAGAGCAACTTACCAGTTGGGTGGAGCTTGTTAAACTTTGTGAAGTGGGAAAAATCCAAACAAGTTTAGGAAGAAAAAAAAATCCGGGTTAAGAAGGGGCTCACAATTTGAGATTGTTGAGCGTTGCCATGCAAAACTAATACTCAGCGGGAAGGCTCTGCTTTTCTCACAAATTCTCAGTTAATACAAAACTCTGGGCAGCTGGTGGAGGCAGAGCCGGGCGCCGGGCTGCAGTGGATGGAAGGCAGCGAGGGCCGGGGTCTTGCTGTGAACCCCGTAATGGGCAGGCGAACCCTGGCTGGTGCTGCCAGTCTGACTCTGCCACGCTGTTTCTTCCTGTGCTTCAGGCCATGCTGATGATAAAGCTGAATAAATGAGAGCTAATGATTTTTAAAGGCGTTTTCAGTGATTTGTTTGGAGAACGCTAAGTGGGCAAGAATGAAGCCTAGCAAGAGAGTTGATTTTTGATGACCCAAAGAAGGCACGTCCTCCAGTAATTCAGTAAGGCTCCATTGATCTAAGACTGTCCCACACCAGGGAAAGTGTACAGTTGTTGGAATTACTCACTAATGAAAGGAAAAGGGGGGGGGCGCACAGGGAAGGATAGCAGGTTACAGGGCGGTGGGAAGGAGTTGGCATCTGCTTATGCAAAGAAATTGTCTGAGGAACCCTCCACCTTGGGGATCTGAGATAGTACTTTTCCAAAGAGCCAGCTCCATTGTCTTGGAGTGACAGGGGACAGCCCAAAATCCCCCTAGAGGTAAGTGATTTTCACTTCAGAAACAAAGAGAAGCAGACCAGGTCCAAGTTAATACAAACATCATCAGGGACAAATGAAAGCTATTGTAGTTTCTGAATCACAGTTATTTGAAAACACAGTGTTGCCAAAGTTCATTTTCTTCCCAACTTGACAGGAAGGTCTGGTTCTTTGAAGGAGGTACTGAGTCAAGGATCATGGGTGCTGAAGGGAAATGCAACCGTTTACTGGACAGGTGGTTTTGTGAGCTTTACCAGCCGGCAGTGTGAGTCAGCACATCACACATTTGAGAATATTCACTGACATTTTTAATAGTCACCTTATCTTTATTTTTCTGAAGAATGAGGTCATTTATTTCATTTATAGTCAAAAGCATGCCAAGCCCTGAATTCATTCAGTTAAAGGTACATGAAGTCACTTTTAAAATGTAATCACTGCACATATACACACATATCTGTATTGTCTTTTTCTTTTTTCTTTTTACCTATGATGTATTTAAATACCCAGTGGTAGACAAGTCTCTTTAGCAGGACCTGTTTTTGGCATTTCTGCATTTGAAAATGTCAAACCTGAGCCTTGGTCAAACCAAAGTTACTGGCCGGGTGAATTTCCCGAGCACTCTCTGAGGCGGCATGTCAATATCTACCCACGTGTTTATTTGTAATTAAAGTGAAGATGCTTTAGAAGGGCTTTACCATTAATCTGGAAATAGAGAGCTGTTTCCTGGTGAATGATGTATGACAGTTTGCTTTGTGCTGCCTCTGAAAAGAGAATTGTTCCTGTGGCATTGTTACAGAGAGCAGTTTTCCTGCCGGGCTCCCCGTCTTAACTGCTTCAAACTCCTGTTGTTCGGTAAATCTGTCAGAAGGGTCTGCAAGGGACCATATTTATGAAGAGAGCGTAGAGTGGTCAGTCTAAAAAGCTCCTTAGTGTAGTACTTTGAATTTTAAATTACACACATAATTCAAAGGTAATGTAACTTGCAGTGTCGGACTTTAGTCCATTCCGTTAAATGGAGAAAAATGACTGACGTGGGGAATGACTTATTGATTCTTGGTGGGAAAATGACTTCTGTAATATAGGAAGTATGGTAAAAGGAATAGCTTAATTATTTAGGGAGCACTTTTCAAAATATGCTTTTACAGCAGTACAAATTGTGTATATACAAATTGTACAACTAGGTTCTTTTTTTTTTTTTAATTCTTTCTTAGAGGAAAGTTATGAGAAGGCTTATATTATTTAGTTGCCAAGGCAAAGTTTGATTTTGCGGAAACTCAAGGGCTGTAACTAAGAAAAGCATAAGGAGAGAAGTCTCTAAAATATGAGTTATTCTAATTGCCGTTTCTTATTTACATTGTACTTAGAGCAGCCTTAGGACGCAGCCTGACTGCTGAGATTTACAAAGCACAGCTCTCCCTCTCCCTTCCCTGCTCCCCCTCTTTCTTTCTGGTTTATGATGTTTTTCAACAGTGTCATGAACTCACTTAATCTGATTTCATCAAGTAAATATATGGGAAATTGAGATGACATATTTTAATCTGGCATTTGAGGAAATATTCATAAAATATCAGATAAAATATTTATTTTGGCCTTTTCCTTCTGATCTCACTTTTGATTCTGTGTGTATTCTTTGCTTAAGGACCACAGCCTAATGTTATTTTGACTGCAGTCCACAGTGTTGGCAGACTTTCAGATAAACAGCATATTTGTGGTTAATTGGTTGAACATGTTCTATAATTATAATTATATTAAAACCTTAATGTGCTTGAACATTTGCCCACTGAAGGCCACTCGCATGAACTACGTTATGTTTCTGTCATTATAACTGAGCTGACTGGTGGCTGACGTTCAACCGTCGAGGCAGGACAAGGAAACTGGGACTAGCACAGAGGCTTCTCATTATTTCCATCTGAGACCACTGTTTGGAGAGTTTTAGAAGTTTTCCATGAAAATTGCCTTCTGGTTATAACTTGGATCCCCAGGTTTCAATCTGTGGGCTAACATTTCTTCAGATTTTCAAAAAGGATTGGCTTGGCTTTTTATCAAAGTTACACAACGGCTGCAAAAGGCAGAATTAGCACTTTATCAAGTTTGGAGCAAATTGCCAAGGCCACCAGGGAGCAGGGAAAGCCACCAGAGACCACTGCTTGGGATTCAGAGAGAAACCATCTTTGAAATGAGCAGGGAGGTCTGATGCAGAGAGGATGGCTGTCCTGTGCCGCACCAGTGCCTACTGGATGGCATCATGGTCTGGTGGCCCCAGACTTCCTAGTAGAGTGCCTGAACATCTTCTCTGCATAGCAGGTCAACCATACCATGATGCCTTTCCCTGTGTGGCAGCCTAAGTCGGTCCACCAACCACCTGTGTTTCTTGTTGCCGAGGGTGACCTTGACAATTTCTAGACAGTTGGGGGGGAAACCCTAAATATTTCACGAATTTCAAATTTTAGTGTCCATAGATAAAGTTTCATTGGAATATGCTTTGCTTATCTGTTTATGTGTCACCGACAGCTGTTTTCACACTCCCTGGGCAGAGTTGAATAGTTGGAACAGATAATGTAGGGCTTGCAAAGCTGAAAATATCACTGTATGCTCTTTTATAGAAAAAGCTGGCCATCCCCTGGTTGCAATGATGCCTTCTGTAGCCTGACAGCACTCTTGGGATTCTTATCTCAGTGCTTGGCCCACTTGGGGGGATTTGAGCTGAGTGGCTGAGTGAATGAATGAATGAGTACACCCAAGCTACAAGATGTTTGCCAATCTTTCTGTTTGACCCAACAACTAAACACAGTTTATAAAATTAAGAAATCTTCTTCCAAATACATAGGCTTAAATTTATTGTTATGGTCTTTTAATTAACCTGATAAAAATGGCAACAGCACAGCAATTAAAAAAAAAAGTAACAGTCAAGTTTTTTTGCCTGTTTTTTTTTTTTTTTTAAATATAGCTATGCCTGCAATCCGTGTTACATCCACGGGCAGTATTTATATGTTCCAAGTAATTATCTTTTGGACTTAGAATACTTTATATTAGGATTTACTTGAAAGATTATGTTCTATATCATTAAGGAAAAAAGAAAAAGAAAAGATCTCCCCAAATTTATTTATACGATGGAGCAATTCTGGCACCGCCAAATATGACAGGAAATTCCATTAAGTTTAACTGTGCTTCCCTTACCCCTAAAATACTTGGAGAGAGTCACAAGAGAACTAAGTGGATTCAGCTAGATTTCAGTTGTAGGGTTGAGTGTATACACTGTCAGAATACTTTGTAAGTTTTTCAGGGATGGGTAAACATATGGAGTGTTCTAATTCAGAATCTGCAGGATAATCATGCAATCTAGATGTCTTTCACCAGGAAGTTAAAAATTTCTAGAACACCAGGAGGGTGCACCCCAATCCCAACCTGAGTAGGGGACACTCTGGTAAGGTGGAACACTCTGCTGAAGTGCCATTTCTTTCTGGACTCCTTCTCCTGGCCTGATCTGCCAGCCATTGCTAAAGTTTCTGAGCTTTTCTCTTCTTGCCTGACCCAGGCCAGGCTTACCCTGGACTTTAGAATCACTCTTGACCATCAACCTTGCTTCCCCCATTTGCTAGCTGTGTGTCTTCAGGCAAGTGAACTGGCCTCCCTGACCTCACTTCTTGGAGCCACTAGCTATTCAGCAGCAAAACGGGGATCTCACCCCATCTCTTGGTGGTGTTGCAAGAATGTATAACAAGTGGGATTATCTATGCGTTATCTCCTGCAACTGTTGAAAGTGTGAGAAACGGAAGTCTAGAAAATGGTCCTCTCTTATGTCTCATGGTACAGCCCAGCATCCTTTTCCCAGGTTGTGTGTTCTCCCTTCCAACCTCTCTCTCTTTTCTCATCCTCACAGTGGATCTAAAACTGTGGGCCAGTTTTCTCCTTTAAGTAAGAACTAAGCAGGTGGGCATTCAGCCTCTCTAAGGGGTGGTTGGGAATCACTTTCATGGAGTGACAGCTGCTCTCAGCTGCAGCCTGGCTTGGTCAATTCAAACACAAAGGAGTGTTTTGTTCATTTAGGTGACATCTTACCCTCTAGGTGATTCTTTACTCTCTTAAAAGACTTTCATGTACAACAACTAGACTGCTCACAATGTCCTGTTATTCTTCCTCCTACTCGTCTGTCCTTCTGTACCCCATCCTTGGGTAAGCCAGTAGCTCTTCTCTCTCCTCGGCTTGAGTGCTCACATGATCCATACAGTGTCCTTGCTGTCACATGAGTTGACTTCCTCCAGTGAGTTCCTACTGCTTATCCAATGTGGTCTTTTCCCGATTTCATTCAGCACCTTTGCGCTGTGGGTTGGGGCCACAAAGGCGTGGTAGCTGTCTTCTTGCCTCAAAAAGCTTTTTTTTTTTTTCTTTTTGCAATTCTGAAGCCCTTTCTGCTTATCAGTGTTGCCACTCCACTCATGGTTTGCTACTGCCTGGAACCTACCCAACTTCTCTTCTCTAGCCATGCTGGCGTGTTCTACTTCACTCCATGAGGTTGTAGACAATCTCATAGAGCTTTGTGTTCCCAGCAGGAAACAGAAAAAAAGAAAGAAAGAAAACCGTAGCCAATGTTTGTTTCATGACTGTGTAAATGACTCACTAAAAACAAACAAATGAATAAATGAAGGAATGATTTAGGAACAAGGTCTGGCTAAAAGGGAAACATGTGGCTTTCAACATGGGGCTTGGGCAGGAGGGCTCTGAGTTCCCCTGGCAGACCTTGTTCAGATGTGTGGACCATGCACTTCAGTAAAACTTAGCTCAGACTCCTCCTCATCTATTTCACAGCATCCTTGGGCCACTACAGGACTGCCTGAACCTGGAGGAGATTCAGGAGTCTCATGTCTCCTTGGCTTCTAGGTCTAGGCTAAGGTATACTCATCTGCAGCTTTACAGATGAGATATGCTGAGTGGAGAGAATGGCCAGGATTAATTTAGAAAGAAGTGGTGCAGACCAGCTGGCTGGGATGTCATTTTCTGGGCAAGGAATGACAGGCTGCTGAAGAGTTTGAGAGCAGTGTGGAGGAGCCACTGGAGGTGCCACACAGAGACTTAGAGGAGACGGGTATTGTGCTAGCCTGAGCTCAGGCTCAGGCACCAGTTGCCAGACGAGATCATGCAGACATCTCTGCAGTTGCTGGAGTGCAGCACGTGGATCTGTCTTCCTAGCAGTTTCCCAGATGGTGTTGAGGATTCTGGTATTGGGATTACCTTGGACGAGGGGCTCTGCTTTCTTCAGCCCCAGAGTATTGACTCTTGGGGCATCCAACATTCTCTTGTCATCAGTAGTAGAGTGGAATCTCACTCTCTGACTATGAAAAGCATCAGAGTTAATTTGGTAAAATGCTTTCGCTCTCATTGCTTTGAAAGCAGCCCTCAGAAGTGAGAAAACCAAAAGTGAGGTTCTTTTATTGAGATAATCTGTTGTAAATATGAGTTCTGCCTCACATTCGGACAATATGAAAAGCCCTACTTTGAACCTATTTTGTTAAAGCTACCTGTATTGTTCAGTGTTTCCTACATAAATTGGATGTACCTGCTGAAAATGTTGGTTTTGAAGTAATAATACTTTTCTACATTAAAAAAAAATCCTGAAATGAAAATGTAACTTAGTCTTATTATTGTAATCTCCTCTTGCCTTTTTGCATGGATCATTTGTTTGTGAACTGGTTATTTCAGGAAGGGCTCAAAGGTAATTTCATGGTTTATAGCATTTATATTGGCGCCTTTAATGAGCAAAACATATTGTTTTCTAATACATGAAACAAGGAATTCACATATATATATATATATATTATTTCCATTTCCTAATATTGCATGTATATCAAGTTCAAGACATTGAGAACAACCACATAAAGAAATTATACTTCTGTACACAGGGGAAATATGAAAATTTTGTAATGCAAAAAAAATAAATAAATAAAAATAAAAATCAACATTTGCAGGCTTATGAGATGATTTTGTTTTTAATGAATCCAAATGAACACAGGGAGCTGCTGTTGTGTTTGTGCATTGTATAGCAATTCATATCTAAAAATATGGTAACATATGGCTTTGTTATTATTTAGTTTAGGAATTTATGTACCTAGAGGAGTTTTGAGAGCTCTGGGTCTCATTCAGATGTTGAACAGAGCAACTCAACAAGATAAGCTGGAGCAGGGAGTTCTCATCCCCAGGTTATTAAGATTTGACCAATTCACTTTTCTGTTGGTAGGGTTTATTAAACTCAGAAACTTTTCTGCATATTTGCTAATGAACTCTTCCCTATTTCTTCTTATGCTTTAGAAGGCTGAATTGCTGAAAATGTTTGACCCAGTAACTATATGTCCTGGATTGGACAAGAGTACGTGGTTCTTTTTCTAACCCTGGTGTGAGGTTGCTCCCTGGCCTCCTGGTTCATTTGATGTACTGGGGAGTCATCGACACCCACACACTCCCAGTCACAAGACCCTTCCCTCCCGTCCAGATTGTGTTTGTTTTATGGCTCTCGCTTGGAGCACACAGCTGTGTAAACCCGAGAATGGTTTCTGCAGGCCTTTGATCTTTGCATGGATCAACAGTTGCCTTCAGTCCCTGAACCCTGTTCCATGGCCCCTGTGTTTTTGGGATTTTTCCATTTTCTGGTAATTATGGCATTGGGCAGGGAGCCTTCCCACAGCATCCCCCACGACTGTGGGTGGAGAATTTGGAAGAAGCACCTAAGTCTGTCATTTATAGAATCCTATTAAGAAGCAATTTCCATTTGATGCCAGAAAGATATGCCATTTAGTTTCCTCCTCAGAGGCACTCTGACAGTTTCAAGTAGATCGCTGGAGTCTAAGGAGCTTAAACATATTATGGGCTAAATAAATGTTTACGTAACAAATGTGTGTGTGTTTTTAAGCACCGAAAAGTTCAGTCCTCCCACGAACCAATTCACTGTTTTGGTTGTTGGTGTTTATTAAACTCAAGAACTTTTTTTTCCCCTTTTGCATATTTGCTAATTATTCTCTTCCGTTGTTCTCCTTACGCTTTAGAAGAATGAATTATGAACATTTTGCCTTGGCTTGGTACCTCTGTCAGAGATAGGCTATTGTATGAGATCAGTATGGCATAGTTTTTAATCAGTTAACCTGGCCATACTTGATAGACTTCAAGCGAAGTACAAAGGAACTCTGGTGAGGTCCTGGAGAAGGAGATCTCATACCCCATGAGGGTCAATCACAGGTGGCTTCCAGAGCTAGAACAAGATGCGTAAACAGGATGCTAAGCTAATAGATGAGAGGTGGTCTTCCCGGACAAAAAGAACAGGTCAGGAGGCCACATGTGGCCAAGCAGATAAGGCTTTGGGGTTTCTAGATTGAGAATGACTTGGGTTTGGATTCGGACTCTGCCCTTTAGAGTTTCTGTGACCTGGGCAATTTGTTTAATCTTTATGAGTCCCATTTTTTTGTCTATAAAGTGATATTAATAATAGACTCTGCCTCCTAGGTGGTGAGAATTAAATGGGATGATACATACAAGTTCTTTAATACTATCTCTAGGTCATAGTAGGCAGTCAATGACTATTAACTCCCATACCAGTCACCTTCCAACTCTTTTCTTTACCCTCCTTCCCCTTTTTCTACCCCATCTTCCTTTTGATATAGTTTTTCCCCAGAGGATAGAGCTTCTTTACAACTGGCCTCTTGATTTGGAAACAGATATGTGCGAGAATGTCCCGAAATTAAGTGGAATAGTGAGTCTCTACCCTCTGGAGTGAAATCATAGCCTTCTTCGTGTCCCAGAGCCCAGAAAGGACTCTCAGAAGGAAAGCCTCTTTCCTGGAGGACATTGAATGCAAGGATGAAACTTGGTGGGTGGCACCAAGTTGCCTGTTAGGGTAGCACAGCTGATTGAAAGTGAAAACCACCTACTCCTCGATTATCCCAGAAGAGAGCTCTTCCTTCCTGTCTTCCTGGCACCTGCTACCCCTCTAAGTCCTATGTTCTTGACCCCTTGAGTATCATGACCCATAATTTCTATATTTGTTAGCAAAAACAATCCTAAAGAATGAACAATTGGGTCTGAAAGAACAAACCCACATACAAAAGCTGTTTATAAAATTGCCCTAGTTTTTTCTCAGTCTGCCGAACTGTGGCTGAAAGTCCCGTTTCTTATCAAACAGGTCATCAGTGTTGCCCTCTAAGAACTTGGACTGAAATTTGGGTCAAATTTTCTCAACTGCTTTGTGGTGAGATTTGGTGGGAACTGTCTCATGGATTCCAGAGGTTAGTAGGGAGTCTTAGAGGCTTCAGTTTTGCTTCATCTGGTGGGTAAGCCTAAGAGGGAAACTGTGACCACAGATTGTTACTTTACTTATGAAAAACAGTGTTGGAAACAGAACTGAGTAGAAACTTGGAGACAGCTTTATTTTTTCCAGCAGTAATCATGAAGTTGTTCAGTTTTCTTTTGCAAAAGTAATTTAATCTTGTAAAAAGTATATACATTAAGGGACAATTTCCTGGGGACTCTTCATAACTTTCTTCTTCTCCCCCCCCCTTTTTTTTTCATCTTTTGACATCTCTAAATAGTTCTTCATGCAGTGGTATTCCTAACGGCTTGGCTTTTTCAGGAAATGATTCATTACTTTATAATTTCAATTCACTAACCATTTTCAGCCATGCAATAAATTTAAATCCTTTAGTATCAAGATAACATTTTTTCTCCTGTCACTGAGATATAATGATTAGAAACCATTTTTAGAAGTTGACCCTTTTTGGGACAGCTCTTAGGGATTTGTCCTTTATACCAGCACATAACTTGTAGGGTGTCAGTGTTTCCGGCACAGGGGCCCTGTGCTATAAATCTGCACATTTTTCCAAGTGCCCGGAATAATGCCCTTTGCCAGAAGTATGATAAAGAGCTTATCGGGTGAATGGGAAAGAGGAGAATGTTTATTGAAGTATGTGATGCTAAGGAAAATTATTTCCAAAGAAATAATGGTTCATAAAGCCTGAACCATAAAGTCAGTTGCTAAGACATCATTTACCCTCCTGAAAATCAGCTATGAATCAACCAGGTGAGGTCAGTCAATTCAGGGGTGTGGGATGTTGTGGAGAGGAGGGTTGGGGTCCATCAGGTTTCCTCATCTGCTACCCTCTTCTTGCTCTACGGCTGTTGTGAAGTCACTAAGCCTCTCTGAGCCTTGCTTTTCTTATCAGTAAGATGAAGAAAAGGCCTGGTGTTCTAGGGATGCTCCAAAAAATCCAGTCAGGTCAGGGGTTCTCAGCAGTTCGACCTCTAAGGTGTTAGCTGGAAAACTCCCTTTATCCACTTTCTGCATGGAGCTTCTATGTAGGACATGTGTTAAAAATTTTTTTTTTGACATCTGAAAAGTTTTAAAAAAAATTTTTGTTACTGTACAATAGTGTACAATAAGTAGTATAATAAGCAACCCACCACCTAGACTCAATAATTGCTAGTGTTTTGTTAGTCTATCTGTCCACCCTTCCTTTTTCTCTATGTATTCACTCATCCATCCACCCACGCACCCATACATATCATTCATCCACCCATCCACCTACCCATCATTCACCCATCCATGCATGTTAGTTTTAGACACCGACTCACTTGACCCAATAAGTAGTCTGGCAGGCATCTCCTAAAACTAAAGATATTGTTGCACATAATTACATATATCACTGTTAACATGTCTATGAAACTAAGAATGATTCACTAACATAATAACCTGCCTTTCAGGTTTATCCTGTTTACCTAGTTACTTCTTAGGTTTACCCAGTTATTTTCAAAATGCCTTTTAATGTTTTTTTGTTTTGTTTACAATCAGGCTGCAGTCAATGTTTGTGCATAAAATTTCATCTTAATGTCTTTTTTAGTCTATTTTAGAATTTTTTTAATTTGGGGGGGATTCAAGGTCAGAGGGAATACCTTTCTATGGATACTTTTTCAGCTAGCAAGCAAACCTCTTTATTTTTTGAGACTTTTGTTATAGAAGAAACATAGTTTGTTAAACATGTTGTTGCACCTTTGTGAATTTGGTTTTGACTTTCAGCCCAGCTAATACTATGAGAAGGGTTTCCCCTGGGAAGGCTATCCTCTCCACTTGGAAGGAAAGGGGGAATATGTTGATTAAGACTCTGGGAGGACACTGTGTTTATCTCAGGATGAGTAAGGCTCTCCAGGCTCCAGGCCATAGTCAATAAGACCAAAAGCTGTAAAAAGAAAGAATCAAAACTCAAGAAATGAAACCCTTGAACGACCTCAGTGTTATTTGCCAATGATTACTGTGGGAAAGACAGAGAAGTGTAGGTTAGGACTGTCCTCTCCGTGGCTCATCTGGAGGATAGAGGGTACTGGGTGGCAAACACACCTCTTGTCTCATGAATGCCAAGTAAGTAGCATGGGAGAACTGTCTTCTCACTCCTTTGGGAGATATTTGGCAGAACCTTAGTCACTGAGAGGGGTCTGATGACCCACAAGTTGAATTCATGTGCCAAAGTAATTGACTAAAATTAGATGAGGTTTAGAATATGTTTATCATCCTCCAGGGGTCATGAAATTTGACAAGCAGATATGTCACTGACAAAAGTTATAGGGTTAACTCTCAATTCCCAGACTTTCCTTCTACCTCATTGTCTTCCATTTTCACCCTTTCCTTGCTCAGCCCAGGAACAAGCTATAGTTTTGTATGTGACTTCTGAAGGAGAAAACTTGAAGAGCTGTTTTTCTGCTTCACTAAACATGTCCCATTGGCACACATGTTTTATTTTTTCCACATAATGACATTTACAGATTGCTGAAATACTGATATAAATTGAGAGACTTCATAGAAAAATCCTACTTTCCTATTAACTATGAAACATTGCAAGGAGAAACAAGAGTTGGTTGGAGATGAGTCAAGTCATGCAAAGATGTGATTTCCAGTTTTCTGTAATCTCCACCACCCTCTATTGTCTTTTTCACAGCTTAAGCAGATTTACTAAGTCAGTCTTCTGTTCTACCAGACTGTTCTCAAAATACCAAGAGGAAAAAATATATATAACCTCTAGATGAGTCTTTGGGTCATTTAGAAGTAAAATGTGCATCCTAGAAAAAGTGACTGACAATAATAACTAGGGGGAAAAACTGCTAAGTTAACTGAATGATTGCAGAGATATTCAGAATTATCCCCTCATCCCCATGTTACCTGTGGATGAAAGACCTAAGTTCCCATAAATTAATTACAGGTTACTAGCCCATTCAAGTTCCAACCGTCGTGAATCTGAGCAAGTCTATGGGTCTCCCGTGGACCTTGAGCACAGGAGCACATTTTAATTTTGAGGCTGAAAATCCTTCTGTTGTTTTTTGATAAGAATATAATGACAGAATGTCACTCACCCAACACTTGGGTGTCTGAGAGAGAAAGACAGTGTGGGCCTGAAGCCCACGTTGAACAATCAGCCCTTGAGGGTTGATGGTTCAGGTTAGTTTGAAATGAGAAATTGCCAGTGACCTAAAACCCATCATTAAGTCCGTAGCACAATATCACCATAACCAGCAGGCAACACTTTTTTTTTTTTTTAAACTTTTCTTTTCTTTTTGGTTTGAAGAAAGGCTCATTGATGAAAGTTGGCTCAGTTCTTTTTGTTTAAGTTAAGTGGTTGGACCACCAAGACGAATTGCTTTCCTTTGATTGGGAACAGGTCCTAATACAGATGTCCTTCATATGGTCAATCCACATTTTATACCCCACAATTGGTTTGAGCTGTGTTTATATGTAGACACCAGCCCACAGAGACTGTGTGAAGAAGCATCTGTATGTTACCGCTTAACTTTCAAAGAAATACCTTTTAGTAAGTCCTGGTGTTGCAGCTTCAGGACATTTTTTTAAAGGTCTTTATTATTATTTTTTAAGATTATTTATGCATACAGAACTGGGGTACAGGCCAGAGATGCAGGGGTGGTGAGGGGATTCACCACAGACAGAGTGGGGAGTAGAACAGGCTGACTGATGAAGTACACTGCTGAGGGGAGCAGCGGCAGGTCAGGAGAGGTCTGCTGCACCATGTTGGTCACCTCCGGGTCAGGGATCGAATTTATGCTGAAGCGGCTTTAGCTTCTTAGTGCTGTGCTTTAACCCACTGTGCCACTAGGGAGGGCCCTCAGTGCATTTTTAAGGAATAAAAGGATTCTTTCCTCTTCTTTCATCCAAAAAAATGGAACAAATGAGATAAAGAAGCCGTGAGTTAAGAAGGATCCTAGAAATTGTATTATGGAATCAATATGCATGGCATCCCTGGACATTTTGTGGTAGAAGGTTCTGGACGGGTAAGTCCAATTCTCACTAGAAGTGGCACCAGTGGTTGTTGCGCATGGGTTGCTTAGGCAATCAGGGCCCTACTAAAGATTTTCTTCCCCATGTGCCAATTGCTGTTTCAGAATCTTGCGTTGTGGCACCCACAGACATCCCCAGAGTGACATTAATGCTCAAGCGGGCAACCTTCCCCAAAAAAGCCCTCCTTTGTAGCCTCAGCTATTCATTCTATTTATAATGTTGTTTCAGTTTGTTGGGCTTGCTTCCATTTGTGACCAGAGGGTACATTTTCTTATTCCAGATCAAAGAGTGGAGAAACTTGAACCCACGATTCCCAGTGAGCCCCACTTCTTTCCACAATTCCCAGTGAGCCCTGTTTCCTTCCACAGTTCCCACTGAATCTCAGCACTGGAGTGGCTCTGAGTAGCTTTTGTAGGTTTCCAGACATGGCCCATTTCCAAGCTGCTTTTTTTTTTTTTTTCATTTTCCCATGACAGTTCTCTTGTATCTTTGACAGAGGATGGTAAGAATCCATCAATAATTCGAACTTTTTGATTCTGTACCATTATCATTTTTTTCCCCCATTGGGATTTATGTGGTCTATGACTTGATAAGAACTGAATCGCCAAAAATTTAAACAGAGTCTGTGAGGAAAGGTATCTTTTAC
Source organism: Condylura cristata (assembly GCF_000260355.1). NCBI lineage: Eukaryota > Metazoa > Chordata > Mammalia > Eulipotyphla > Talpidae > Condylura > Condylura cristata. Next base: position 8,891,080 of record NW_004567129.1, on the reverse strand, counting down.
ATGGTAAGGAGCTAAGTCTTGGTTCACTGCTACTGCTTTATTGCCAGCACAGAACCCAGTGTCCAGTAGATACTGTGTAGTAAATTTATGGAGTACCGGAGTGTATTGGATAATGCCCCCCAAAGATATCCAGGCCCTAATCCCTGGGATCTGTGAATTCCCTAATCTGGAATCTGTGTCACTTTAGATGACAAAATGTGTTCTGTCTATGAGGTGGGGATATCATCCTAAAATCAATATCCAGGCAGACTCTAAGTGCTACCAGTGTGTTGTTGTCAGAGTAAGGCAAAGGAGAATTTGACTACCTGAAAGAAAAAGACCAGCTGACCGAGGACTTGATGAGTCAAGGAAAGAGGATGGCCTCTGCAGTTATAAGAGGCAAGGGGTGGATCCTCTCCTGGAACTTCAGAAGGAACCAGCCCTGGGTACCTTAACTTTAACTCTGTGATATCAGTGTTGGACTTTGACAGTGAGAACTGTCAGAGAATGAATGTGTGTTGTTTTTACACATAAAAGTCTGTGGCTTGTTGTTACAGCAGCAAGAAGAAACTAGTGTAAGTACAGGTGCTAAGCCTGAAGATGGCAGGCAAGATTCCCATACTCTGGGCCCTCAGCTTCCCTTTGCATGAGAAATACTGCAGATTACTTTCTCTCCTTTGCCATCTCATATTGTTGAACAGTTACCTACTGACTGTCTATAATGTTAAAGTTTATACCTTAAACATAACCTCCATATGATTCAGAGAAGCTTTGTTCTGGTCAAACACCCTTACCTAAGAGTTTAGCATCAAGACCAGATGCCCCATGTATATCTGGCTTGTGATGCTCACCTGCCCAAGCACCTGTACCATTCAGCACTTTATTGGACCCCAGCCACACCAATCAGGTCTCAGTTTTCTCTTATTATAGGAGCCTTGGAATTAGCCATCCGTGCTTGTGAGCCCTAGTCTATGATGCTGTCACAGACTGTCACTACCTGGGTTTTACCCACCAAGTTTCTCTTGGTGTGTGGCTGCTCATACAGTTTTCCAGACAAGAAAATGGGGGAGGAAAGGGAAAGAGTTGCCTGGCCAGCTTATGCTACAAATTCCTCCAGCACATGCTAATGAACAGAACCAGGTCTCATGACCTCCCAGATCTGCAAGGGAGTTGAGAGAGGAGATTGCTTTTTATTGGGTATGTGGCCACCCAGAACTGAATAGAAGTGCTGCTTTAAAAGTGGGTGGAAAGAATAACAAGAAGGGAGTACCCCAGCTGTGTCTATCTCATTGGTCATGAGTTTGTCTTTGAGATCAACCAAATGCATTGGATTTCAGTCTTGGCATCAATCCTTGGCCCAAGCATGTTGCTTGTGTGCACTCCCCTATGTAAAGTGAGGATAAAAGTTGGACTTAGAGTAGGATTGTTGGAAAGGCTGACTAGGTCTTACATGTACAGTATTTAAAACAATGTCTATGCATTTAGTAGCTTACAGTTGTGGTTTATCAGAATTGTCAGTGGTGAGCTTCTTCCCTGCCATCCCTCCCTCCATCTCTCCATTCCTCCTCTTCCTTCATCATCTTCATCACATCATTATTCATAACCACTCCCTCACCACCTTGACAACCCATATGTGTGTGTGTGTGTGTATACACACACACACATAAAAGTGACACATTTTCCCTAAGATCGTTCATCTAATGTGTTTCCTTTTCATGAATTTTCTTAAGCCACAGAGAACCTAGTGAAATTGTACCTCCACAGCTTGTGGCTTGGCTGGAACAGTGTCCTTCTGGACTCTGTATTCCTCCACATGGTACATATTTGGCATGTGCCTACACACACATGAATGCACACTCACAGACACAATGTTTATTGATCAAATGAATTAATATTTCACTGAATAACAAACAGATGCTGATTGTACTCCTATAGAGCTAATTTGTTTCCTGTATAAGAGCAAGGCCAAATAACCAGATTGATGGCTCTGAGTGTTTATCAGAACTTTCCATTACAGCTGATAGTAAACCCAAACTGTGATAATACTAGTAGCCATCACAAAGTGTTTACAACACCTAGCCCTAGTCCCATCCCCAGCCTCAGCATGTAGAGGGCATGTAGAGGCCAGTCACATGGAAAAGATATGCTTTCTGCATGGTCTGGGTACATTTGTCTTCTATTTGGGATGGGCTGTTTAACTGCCTTACCATTGCTTTTGGGACTTGGCTTCCATGATGAGAGTAGGGCTGGTGAGAAAGGATTTCTCTCACCCTTATGTACTTTTGCTTTACTCTCAGCTCATTCCCATCCCCTTTCCAGTTACATTTCCAAAGAGCAACGATCCTAGTCTTGCCTGGTGACCTGGAGCCCATGGTGGAACTGCAGACCAGAGCCCCACGTGGCATTAGAACACACACTCAGGAAGCCCCCAAGAAATGGACATTGAGTGTATCCAAGGACCAGCTGCCTGCATGTGGTTCCAAGACACCTTCAAAGATCCAAAGCTCTACAAATCTTAAGTTGTGATTTGTGAGCAGTTTTCCAGAAGGCTTGGGGAGAAGACACAAGACTTGTAAAAAATATCAGATGTCCTAAGGGTTAAAAAAGAAAAAAAGCAAGGGAGGGTTTGGGTTGAGCAATTTCTGGCTGCTTCCTGGGCATTCATTATCTCTGGGTGGCAAAGCATAGTTGGCTTGGTTGCTTTGCGATTGATCATGCTCCCTGTACGTCTCAGGCTATTTTAATTTGGGGAAATATAAGGCCCGGCATGAATAAACCAATTCCTGCCTGGATCTTCTAAGTGATGAATATTAACAGATTCAAGCTTAGAAAGCTCAGTTCCTATTCAGAGCTCCAGAATCTAGAGGATTTATAGCTGGGAGGGAGACAGAAGGAATGTGAAAGGTACTCAAACTGTCACTTCCTGAGGCCCTTACTGTGATTCCTCTGTAGTTTCTGGGCTGGTGAGCTGTTTTCCTTCTCTGGAAGAAAGATGGGTGTTAACTCTTTCATGCCCGGAGCTGTTGGAATAGTCAGTCTCCAGTGTGACCCGTTCACATGATTGTAAAGAAATGCAGGCGTGGGGCCTAAAGTGTGTATACCCAGTGTGCAGTGAGTTGTTCTCTTCAGGAGGTGTGGGGATAGCAAAAGGGCTAAGACTGAGAGCCATGGGGCCATCAGCCTTGTTCATAAAACTTAACTTTCTTTTCAAGGGGGAAATGTGTTCATGCATGGCTTATGTAATAAAAAACGATCTTTAAAAGGTGGCCTGGGGGTATTAGTTTTCTATGGCTGCCATAACACGTTACCTCAGACTCAGTGACCTAAAACCACATAACTTTATTACCTTTTCTTTCTTGAAGGCCAGCAGTCCTACATGGTCTTTCTGGGCAAATGACAAGGGTGTCTCTGTCCTTTCCGGACATTCTAGGGGAGAAGTCATTTCCTAGCCTTTTCCAACTCATAGAGACTATTCCCCATCTCTGTCTCATGACTTCTCCTCCATTTGCAAGCGTCAGGCTGACTTCTCAAAGGTCCAGCTCTCTGGTTTTCTCTTTTTGCCTCCTTGTTCCCAACTTAAGGATGCACGTGACTCTGTGAACTCATCCTGATGTGAAAGGCAGCCTCCGTGTGTCAAGGGTGGCTGATCAGCAACGTGAATTCCTGCTGTAGACTCTGTTCTCCTTTACCAGGAAATCTGACCTAAATGACCAGACTCCTAGCCAGTATGTGGACATGTGTGTGGCCAGTTCCTCAGCCTGTAATGCTGGTGGTGAGAGCAGTAACACTAAAGAACAGCTGTTGTTGAGTAAACATGATCAAGTATAACTTCTTTTTATTTTATTTATTTACTTTTTTTAAACTGACTTCTTTTTTTAAAATTTTATTCATTTATGCATATAAACCTGGGGTGCAGGCCAGAGGTGCAGGGGCAGTGAGAGGCTTCACCAGAGACAGATAGGCGCAGAACAGGCAGATCTACGAAGTACACTGCTGAGGGGAGCAGCGGGCTGGTCAGGGGAGGTGTGCCGCGCCATGTGGGTCACCTCCTGGGCGGGAAATTGAACTTGCACTGAAGCAGCTGCTGCTAGCTTGCAGTGCTGTGCTTTAACAAGCTGTGCCACCAGGGAGGGCCTAAGTTCTTTTTATTTTTTAAATTGAATTCAACTTAATTCAGCATCAGGGACCTAGGCTCTTAGCCACACTCTTGCCTCAGGAGGACTTCTCTTCACTGGAGGAGTTGAGACTTGTGGGTTGTATGTTTTCAAGGGTAATTTGCATGGAAGGTTCTGTGACAGGTCAGGACTGGTCTGGAGACTGTAACAGTCTTGACCCAACAGGTGATCTGGCCCCAGGGTCATGGTCTTCAGAACCTCACTTCTGGTGTCCTCTGTTTGGCTCCCTGTTCAGATGTCCATAGACATGTTATGAGCCACCCCCTACTTGCCTGTTTGTTTCCAGGAGACTCAGTAAATACAATCAAATCACATGGTACAGATCCATATGCTGCTAGAACCATAGGTGTCCCGTGTTCAGAGGGCTTGATTTGCAGCAGAAAGGACCTAGTATAGTCACAAGAAAGTTTTCTGATTGATCAAAATCAACATAAAGACAGTGCAAGGTCGTATAGCCTGGATTTCAACATGCCTGTTACTGCTACGGGTCCTCACCAAGTTCCTCAGTATTCTCCTCTGTAAAACAGGGCTAATTAAGATGAGCTACAGGCTGGGAAATAAGATGAGAAAATGTCTGGACAGTATTGAACAGTGCTTGAAAACAGTACGCAAACCATGCTCAAAGAGAATTTTCAGCTTCTCTCCTGTTGTGATTGCTGCCTTCCTCTGTTGTGTGGACGCCCTGCCTTCTAAACCCAGAGTCTTCTTACCTTCTACACAACTCTCCCTCTTCCCCAACTCCCTTTGCTTCGGTCTTCCCAGTGGAAGGACTCAGCCATTAGCATCACCTCTATCTTTGCCATCAGAATTCATTCTGGCTTAGAATCGTCTTTTGTACTATTTTGTTCCCAGTAAACTTTTGTTTCCAGGAACATCTTATTGGTAGAGGGTTTAGAGACAAGTTCAAGAACTAATTTGAGTTGGAGTTCTAGTTCTACTGCTTTCTCACAAATTACTTAAACTTTCTGTGCCTTAGTTTACTTAATCTATAAAATGGAGCTGGGGATCTATCTCTTGGCATTATTGTCAGAATTTTGTGATAATATGGAAAATTACCTAAGAATGGAAAGCATTTTGAACAAATTGCTAGGCATAGTTAGGGCTCCTGAAATATTCATCCTGCTGCTGGCAGTGCTCAGTGACCCAAGGCCACCCCACCATTCATGCTATTATGCATTTTATTTCAAACAAAAATACTTCCACTTTTACAAGAATATTTATCTAGAAAAATATAGCAATGATAGCCTAATTTTATTAACCTAACAGTTATCACTCTTCTAAATATTTAAACACCTTACATGAGATTGCTGGAAGTTAAGCATTTTTAATTTATTTTTACACTTTACATTTTAAACTTTTAAAATTTATATATTTTATATCATTGTGTATTCCCTGGAAAATTCCCAACAATTTACCCTTGAACAATTACCATAGTCCCTTGTACTCTTCCCTCTTCTGTTTGGAACACTTTTCCTGCCCCTCACTCATAGAATATCTGATATATGGTTGCCTGATAATTTTATTGTTTTTAACATTATTATCATTACTCTTATATTTTCCCTGGTCCCTTCTTTGGCTTCCCTCTATTCTTTCTATAAGCAAGACCATTCAGTATTTTCGTTTTTCCTCTGGCTTACTTCACTGAGCATTATCCCTTCTGGCTCCGTCCCTATTTCTGTGAATGGCATGCATTTATCTTTTTGATTGCTGCATAGTATTCCATTATGTATATATTCCACATCATTTTGATCCAGTCATCTATTTGGGGGCATTTGGGTTGTTTCACATCTTACCTTTTGTAAAGAGTACTGCAGTACACATAGGGACGCAGATATCTCTTTGAATTAATGTGTTTTTGTCCTTTGGGTAGATTCCTAGTAGTGGGATTGCTGGGTCAAATGGTAGATTCATTTTTATTAGTTTGAGAAACATCATTCTTAGCTACTGAGTCCTCTAAGTTTCTGCTCTCATGTTCTTTGCACTTGGACCCTCTGGGGAAGTCAGCACAGGTGTGGGGTGCGAGTTATGCTGTCATAGAGTGAGACATTTTTTTTTTTTTTTAGACAATGTTTACTTCCCCCCCTCCCATCCCTGTCATCACCATAGCCCCACACATTCCTCCCTCCTTCTGATCCCTCTCTGTCTCCCTCCCCTGTAGGATAGCTCTGGTTTATAATTTTCTGTTTGTTTTTGTTTTGTTTGTTGTGTTTTGTATTGTAAAAACAATACATATCCCCCCCCCTTAAATTCCTCCTGTAAGTGAAGTCATTTGATATATTTCTTTTTCCTTCTGACTGAGCATAATCCCTTCCAGCTCCCAAATTCCCCAAACTAGATGATTGAATCAAGACAATGTGATATATATGTGTATGTGTGTGTGTGTGTGTATATACATACACACATTACATACACACACACACAATGGAATACTTTTTAAAAAAAGATTTATTTATTTATGTATACAAGAGTTGAGGTGTAGGTCAGAGGTGAGAAGATTCACCAGAGACAGAATGGGGAACAGAATAGGCAGACCAACTGAAATACACTGCTGAGGGGACCAGCAGATGAGACAGGAGAGGTCTGCTGCGCCATGTGGGTCACCTCCCTGGTTGGAGATAGAACTCTTGCTACTGTGGCTGTGGATAGCTTCATAGTGCTGAGATTTAACCCTTTGTACCACCAGGGAGGTCCAAGAAAGACCTCTTTCAGTCAAATGTCTTAACCATTTCTGGGCCTTTTATTCATCTCTTCTGATCCTTCTGTACTCATTCATCTATTCACTTACCACCTCATCTACCCTTTCATCTATCCATCCATCCATCCATCTATCCATCCATCCATCCATCCATCCATCCATC
>NW_004567129.1:8878628-8883968 GCF_000260355.1 Condylura cristata | reverse complement strand
CCATCCATCCACTCACCCATCCATCCATTACCCATCCAACCTGTCCCATCCATCCATTTACCCATCTCTCTTTCTCTTTTTCATTCACAATCTACTATTTGGGATTAAATTTTAACTCATTTACCTCTGCTTTCTACAGATAAAGTAAGTTTATTTTTAATGCAAGAGAACACAGAGCATGAAGCAAAAGCAATTACCCCCAAACAGCTACCCTTTTTTTGACATTGTATGGTATCCAGAAATCACTATGTGAGAAGCAATAGATGTTGACATAAGAGGTGGAACAATTGTTTTTTTTGGAAGAAGAAGCTTTTACCTGTTTTCTTAAAGATACCTGTGCACATTTTATAATACAATAAAAATTACTGGGTGATGAAGAATAAGGGAAAAAAATCACGTCTGAAGTATGCTTAGATCACTCGTGTATGCTTACACTACTTAAGACTAGTTAATCCTCATGATTACTCTATTTCCTGTTATTATCCCTATTTCCAGATGGGCAATTCAGGTGCAAATAATCCACCCTTTTCCATTATTAAAAAAATACATGAATATGAACAAAATAAAAATTACCCAAAGTATTTATTATATGTACTTTCAGGCTTTTTTACTGTGAGTATATTCTTGACAATTCAATATTGGCTCTCACAAAATTTAAAAGTCTGGTTTTCTGCAGTTAATTGATATACCTTGCCAATGAAAGTTAACACTTGCTTTGCACTTGTTGCTTTAGAAGGCCCTCCCCGTCTCCCACTTGGTAACAATTGTCTTGGTAAGAGTAATACAAACATACACATACACACCTACACAGATATGCACACTTGCACCACTCACACACTCATACACACGATTCTTGAATGCACACACATGTGTGCACTCAGTATGCTAACATGCCCCTATGTGCCACACACATGCACATACTCACTGTGTGCAAGTTACACACTTATAGACATTTGCGTGCATACACACGCACACACACCCACACACACCCTCACAGACTTTCATTCATTCTAGTGGTTTCATTCATTCATTCATTCATTCATTCATTCATTCATTCATTTATCAGTAGTCATTTTTCATGCTACTTTTACAGTTGTTTATGTGCTGCTCAAAACTAGTCCTGTGTTCTGTGACCACCTCCTGCTGGAACTTCCCTTTGTATCTTTCTTCATTCTGCTAATGAGCTTTTTTCTTTTGAATAATATTTTATATATTTTTTCTTCTGAATAATATTTTATATATTTTTTCTTTTGAATAATATTTTATTATATTTTTACATCACTTTGTGCCTTTTTCTATTTCTGTTGTAATCTCCATGGGTTTCCCACTACCAATTTACCCATGTGCCATCACCATAGTCCAGTGCATTTCCTTCCCCCCACTGTTTTTGATCCCATTCCCCACTCCACTCCCATAAAATGTCTCTGGTATATAGTAGTTCATTATTATTACTCCCCCCCACCCCCGACCCCAGTCCCTTATGTTCCTGCTATGAGTGAAACCATCCGGTATTTTTCCTTTTCTTTCTGGCTTATCTCACTAAGCATGATCTCTTCCAGCTCCATCCATGTTGCTGTAAAAGGCATTTGTTTCTCTTTTTTGGTTGCTGAGTAATATTCCATTGTGTATATGTACAACATCTTTTAAAATCCGGTCATCTACTTTTAGGCATTTGGGTTGTTTCCATGTCTTTCCTATTGTAAATAAAGCAGCAATAAACATGGGGTTGCAGATGTCTTTTTGAATCAGTGTTTTTGTGTCTTTTGGGTAGATCCCTAGGAACGGGATTGCCGGGTCATATGGAAGCTCCATTTGTTCTGCTAATGAGATTTTATTAAATGTGACTTGTACTGTGACCCAGGTACTCCACGGGTTGTCGGGGACAGTAAGATAAAGTAAACTTGCTTCCTATCCCCAAGGCCCCTAGAATCTGGAGGGGCAGTCTGGCTACTGAGTAGACTAGGGATAAGGGCTCCAAAGATCCAGGGGTGGGAGAGGGGCCATTGGGAAAAGGGTGTCAACCTCCTTCAGGGAATGGAAAAGTCAAGAGGCTTTGAAGATAGTTGTTTTGAGGCTGAATCTAGAAGTAGCATTAAGACTTAGACAAATGAATAATGATAAGCTGTAGCAACTTGAATATCAGTGGTGTTTTGTGTATACCTACAGGTACATATACTTTATACCTACAGGTACATATACTTCAGGTAAAGCAGTTGGTTTTCCCTGGGGGTGACTCTGCCTCTCAGGAACATCTGGCCATGTCTAGAAACATTTTTGTTTGTGAGAATGCAATGGAGAAGGGCCACTGGCATCTAGTGGGTAGAGGCCAGGATGCTGCAACACCTACCACGTGCAGCAGGACAGCCCCACACAGAGGGTTATCCTACCTCAAACGCCAGCGGTGCCCAGCTGAGAAACCCTGAGCTACAGCATAGGGTTGCGCTGAGAGGAAGGCAGGGGAATGGCAGAGCTGGGCACAGTGCCCCCTTCTCATACTAGAGGGCGTGCCTACATGAGTGCACTGACCCTGGGAGGGACCCAGATCCCCTCCACTTGGAGACTGCTCAGGGCAGGTCAGGAAGCCAGCAGCTCTCTGCTTGTTGACTCACTGTCCAAAGCGTTAGCTGCTCCGCAGGTGTGCCTCCCTCAGTTCCCTTCACAGTAAACTCACCTTGATTTATTAGAGCATTTTATTCCCCCTTGAGTGTTTATGACATCCAGGGACGTGGTGGAGCCACTAGGAAATGAGAGTGGACAGTGAGACTATTATCATTCATTTTCACTCCCCATAAACATTTTCTGTTTCTTTTTTGGAAGACATTGCTAATCCCCTTGTGCATTGCCTTTGCATGTTCTTTCCTCGGCCTCAGTAGAAAAAGCAAAGTGGTAGTGACTTTTTCCTTATGGCTGCTGAAAAGGTTATGCAGTGTTTGGACTGCTGCCTGCTTCTACCCTGGAGCACAAAGGATACAGGAGTAGAAATTGGCTTTAACAATATCCCTTTAGAAAATACCAAGGGGAGGTGAGTCACTTTCCCTTTGTGTTCAAGGCATTCTGTCTCTCAGTTTGAGAGCTGGGGGATGACATGCTCTTGATCCTCACTTCCTAAAGGGGTCTGAGTGACCGCAGCAACCCGGCAGCCTCCACAGAAACCTTTAGAAGCCCCGAACTTGTGTGTGCATATGTGAGTGAGCTTACATTTTTGCAAAAGTTTTGGCTTGATGATAATGACAGTGAAGGGATGAGAGGGGAGTTTTTCTATTATGAATGGAGAAGTTATATATGTGAATTTGCTAAACAATAGCAAAGAGAATGGAAACTTTAAGAAGGCAAACAGGATGCCCTAGGTGATCTGACGATGGTCACGATGGTCGCATGTAACAGAAACACAGCTTACTTTCAGAAGGGGGCAGCCTGGAGTGGATGTGTTGGTACCTCAGTGTACCCCAGACCTGCATCCCAGTGCTTGGGGCCCCCTAGGATCACTTGTAGGAGCTCATGACAAAGTGGCTTTCTGGTCCTGCCCTTGGCTGACTCAGCTCCAGGCTTAGGTTCTCAGGAGAGTGTCTGGGCTGTCTGTCTATTGACCACGGTCAGTAGTCAGCTGCCCATTCCCATGAGCTGGAAGCCATGAGAGGGTTGGGACGGGCGAGAAGTGCTGTACCAAACGTCCCTGAACATGCTTTTCAGAAGAAAAAGATTAACGTGGATGGCCTGAGTTGTTCCTGGACACGCTTGGCTGTGTCCAGAGGAGAAGGTAGCTAATTTACTAGGCATCTGTCCTGAAAATGATCTTCTAAGCGATGGACCCCATAGCATACCGGTGGGTCCTCCTCTTCACCTTTTCTAAAACTCATTTTTTTTTTTAGGAGATAGAGCTGCTTGGGAGGTTATCTGGGAGAACTCAGACTTCAGCTCCCCACTCTCCAAATGACCTCTGAAGACTCTTCGAGCCAGTTACCATCCTTTAGGCCTTTATTAGTTCTCTTCTGCTTTTTGATATATGATCATTATGGTCATATATTTGTCCCTTAGTTAAAACTTGAATCCATGAACCATAAACTTTAATATATGGTCTTTAGGAAACTTTATGTGGATTCGAATGGTCTTGGTAAATTAATAAAACCTATCTTTGCTTTGGTTTGCTCACCTGTAGAATGGGGATAATGCCACAAAAAATTCATAGAGTTTTTGGTTTTCAGTGATCACAAATGTAAAGTGCTTTGAACTGCCATGTATGCATTCATTTATGTCCTGTAACTAGTGGTAATTCTGATAATTATAGATTCAGAGAAAGCCCCCAAAAAGAAGTACAAGGAGAATTGCTCCATTTTTTCTTTACATTGGAACTATCTTATCTAACTCTAGTAAAGTATCAATACCAGGACACTAACATTGGTACATGGTTAGTATACATAGTTCGTGGTGGCCCCAAAGATGTCCAGTCCTAAATCCTAAGGCCCGTGATATTATTGGGTCATGTGGTGAAGGGGGATTGAGTTTTCAGATGAAATTGATTAAACTGTATTGAACAGTTTAATCCAGAATCGAGTGAAGATCCAGGATTATCTTGGGCTGGGTGTAATTTCAAGGGCCACTAAGAGTGGAATAGGGGTCAGGTGAGGAAGTCGAAGAGGTGGCCGTGCGAGGACTCAGCAGACACTTCTGTCCTTGAGGATACAGAGTGGATGCCAGGAGCTACCTGGACAGAACAGCCACCACAAGTTGCAAAAGGCAGTAGAATGTGACCCTCCATGGGAATCCATGAGGAATGCACCCTGCTGCCATTTAAGGCTAACCCAGGGAGATCTGAATGTACCTCTGCTGTGTAGGCTTGTGCTATAGTTTGTTCTTGGTGATTTGTCACAAGGAAGTAGACAGCTAATTTAGTTCTGTGCCACTTGATCACATTTGGAGATTCCTGAAACAATCCCCATGATTAAAATACCAGACTGCCCCATTCCCACAAAAGTCTCCCCCAGATTACTCCTCTGTCACATCCTCTACCCTTCACCCATAACCTTTAGTATGTTGTCATGTAAGCAGAGGTTTTGGTTGTTGGGCAGCTGTCCATCCTGACTGGGACACACTGGCTCTCCAGTCTTCCTTGACTACATCTCTTCTCTTAGGACTAGATAATACCTCTCTGACCTCCTAGTCTCAGTCAGACCCTGCCCTGATATGGTCTCTGTTCTTGTTGCCTTTATTTTATAGTACTTATGATAGATGGATAATGCTGTATTTATTTGGTTCAGAATATTTGTTTAATCTCTGGTTGCCCATTTAGCCTGGAAACTCTGTGAGGGCAAGAGCTGTATTTCTTTTTCCTTTTATGTTTTT
>NW_004567129.1:8877325-8878448 GCF_000260355.1 Condylura cristata | reverse complement strand
GGGTCAGGAGAGGTCTGCCACGCCATGTGGGCCACCTCCCTAGCTGGGAATTGAACTCATGCTGCAATGGCTGTGATAGCTTCATAATGCTGTGCTGTAATCTGTTGCACCACCAGGGAGGGCCGCAAGAGAGCTTTGTTTCTTTTACTCAGTGTTGGTTTCTTAGCCTGCTGTGTGAGGTGACTGTGAGCAGAGGAGCAGCCATATGTAAATCTTGGTTGAATGAATGGATGGGTGACAGTATCATGATGTAGATCTGAAATGGCACTGGGTCTTTAATTGGAAGATTACATAAAGTGATAGGAAATTCTACCTGAATAAACTCAAGAAATTTTATTTTTATCACCTTCTTTGTGAACTTCTTGCTGAGCTCTATTTCTGATTTAATGTCTAACCCTGAGGCTAGTTATACTTCTGTGAAGTCCAGGTTTGCAGTTTAACAAGGCAAAACCTGCCTTGTGCTGCTGGTCAATTTTACAAGTATTTGTTGTTCTCTAATTTTTTCCAGAAATAGTTTGGCTAATTCATGCTTTTGGAATACATCCCAATTTAGCTTTACTCCCCCAAAGGACATGGGTGTCTTTTGTCAAACTTAATTTTATTATCAGAAGGAATTGATGAAGTGAACTTACCTCTTGGCCAAATGCTTTTTAGAGTTATTCAACCAAAGATAGTAGGCTGCACCTAAGGGAACCCAAACATCTGGATGAAGAATGAAATATCCAGATGTTTTCAAGTATCTGGATGTTTTAACCATCTGGTTCTCTTGGTTATTGACAAATGATCCAGCTGTTTTGCAGAAGATGGTATACCTAGTCTAACAGAAGTGGAAGACAGGATTTTAGGTAAATTTTGATGTCCTTCCCATATGCATGAACACAGGGTGTATGTCTTTAATGGAAGTTATGATTCTGTTACAGAAAATGAAAACAGCTTCATGTTTTCTGAAGCTATTGTCTTGCTGTGAGTCTTTGCCAGACTGCAAAGATATTAAGCTAATTGTCTCATTTACCATCAGAGTCTAAGCTGTTTGTAACTTTATTCTATTTATAATATAGTCACACCTTAACCTAACAATGGAATATAAGAAAGCTAAGCTGCTTATATTTACTTAGCACTTTTA
>NW_004567129.1:8850910-8876109 GCF_000260355.1 Condylura cristata | reverse complement strand
AATAAAATAAGTCCAAAAAAAAAAAAGACTAATTGTGAATAGAATGCAAATTCAAATGAGTGCATCAAAGCTGCTGCTTGTGTGGACAGTCCCAGTGTCCTGACTAAACAGTTAGTTCTAAATTTTACAAAATGTCAAATGGTTTCAATTTCGTTGCATATTAAAGGGGTGATTGTGTGTTTACTCCTCACTTGCCCTGCCAGTGGGATGGGATTTGGGGGGGCTCAAGGACAAACAATGAAAAATAGCACATGAGCCAAATCCTTGTGGGCTTTGTTATATGCTGATTAAGTATTAGGTTGTTCTGTTGTCTTTCAGCTCTCCCAGAATGCACATTAGCCAGCATGGGGTGTGGGGGTGACATTTTGACTTTGATTCCCTTTGTAAGGTCATGAATGGCTATAGTTCCTTAAGTTCTCTTCTTTAAACTAAAAGTATGGAATGACAATGATCAGCATCTATTGTATGCTGGTCCACAAATCAACACAATCAACACGAGTCAACAAACTCTCATTTTAGGCGTATAAAATGGGAATTCAAAGAAATCACCTATCACATCAAATGGCCAGTGAGTGTCAGAGGTAGGATTCAATCCCACATAGATCTGAATTAAGTCTTCTGAATTAAATGTTGGCGGACGTTTCCCATAATGGAACAGAGAGTAAATCTTTTAGGCTTTGCAGCATAGTCTTTATCACAGATCTTGAACTCTTGTTTGTGGAATGAAAAAGCAGGGAGGGACAGGCTGTTGAGGGGGTGTGGTGCTCCATTAAAAAGAAACAAACTTCAAGTATAGATATTGATATTGGAATATATCATATAATGTTCATGTCCCCCAAATCATTCTTCTTTTAATTTGTTTCCAATCATTAAAATATGGTAAGGGCATTCTTAGCTCACAGGCCACAAGTCGGCAATGGGTGGCTTGCTGACAGCTGCTGTAGAGAAATGGTAGAGAGGACATTAACAACCTGAGTAGGGAATTAAGGGACTACTTCAGAAGGTTTGCGCAGGATCGGTGTGGGGGTGGTCATCTGATGAACAGAAGACACTCTGCGGTTTGTCTTGAAGTGTAGAGTGTGATCTGTTTTTTTCTGGGAATTATTTAAGTTGCTCTTTATGCATTGATGCAAATTATGGTGCTGGAGTGGGTGGTATTCAGATAATCCATGGCATTGTCCATGGAACACACTCATTCATTCACTCATGTAGCCGGCACTTATCAAGCGCTGGCTCTACCCAACACTGCACTCTATGATCTTTATACATTAGAGAGTAAAACAGTCAGTCCTTGCCCGTGGCTTCCTGTGACTTCCAGACTCCTCAGTCATAGCAGGGAAACCAGCACCAAGAACATGAGGCTCACCCTCCTGTGATGATACTAGATGATCAGAGGGCCCAGCAGCTTCTGCTCCTCCTGCCTTCTCCTCGGAGGGTGATTTAAGCAGAGAGGTCATGAGTTTGAACACACCAGGCAGTGTAAAGAATTGGAAGCTGAGAAAGGGCTGAAGTTATGCCACCACTTGGCTGTGAACCTTTTGCACATCGATGAAGGAACAGGTGATCTTGGGCTCTCGAATTCCTCTTTCTCTGCGGAATCGGGATGACATGTTTCTGTTCTAAATGTTCTTTGATATATAAGCCCACATTTCTGGCTGTCGCAGTGTATGTTTCCTTTTCTTCTGTTCCATCTGCTTTCTTACTGAGGCTATTAAACTGCACTGGGTAGACGCCTCAGCTTACTGCTGAAAGAACCAAGTTTCGCCCAAAGTCTTTGTGCAGTTCAGCGTGAAGACAGGGGATGTGGTGAGGAATGACTTGTGGCTGGTTGGTTGGGGATGGTAGAACTGGGTGTTGAAGCTACAAGCAGGGATTTTATGGTCAGATACCCTTTCAGGCAACAGCAAATGTAACTTACACTTTGCTAGAAACTTTCCAATATATTTCTCTCTTTCATCATTCAGCTTAACCTTGTAAAGTTACTTCTGTGTCACAGACAAGCAAAGTTTAACAAGGTTTGTGCTGGTTTGCTCAAGGCTCTAAGCCACTAGGAAGTGGCAGGCTGAGATTTGAACTTTTGACATCCTGACTCCAACCCAGGCCTTTCTCACCAAGTCCCTTGCAGCATCTCAGTAGTCAAGGAATGAGGATTTTCTCTTGCAAAGTAAGCAGGGACTTGTCTGTATTTCCCTGGTCCTAGATATCACTCACCTGTTTGTTGAGATGTGAAAGTGAAGTCAGAATATAAAAGTATCAGTGAGGTTGTGGAGAGAGTGAGAAGCACATAGATTCTTGTTGGGAATGTACAATGGTACAGCATTTTGGTAAACAGTCTGGCTATTTCTCAAACAATTAACTGTAAGGTAACCATATGACCTAGCCATTATTCTCTTAGATGTAATGCAGGAGAAATGAAAACACACAAAAACTTGAATGTTAACATTTATAGCTGTATTATTTACAGCAACCAAAAAGGTGAAAAAAGTACCAAAATCCATTATTGGATGAATTCCTAAATAGGTTGCAGCATATCCTGATAGTGGAATAATATACATTCATAAATAGGAATAAAGTACTGATACTAACACAGAATAGATCAATTTTGGAAATAGTATACCAAGTGAAAGAGCTAGTCATAAAAGACCACATGTTATTGATTCTATATACGTAGCTCTCTAGAACAGG
Source organism: Condylura cristata (assembly GCF_000260355.1). Lineage (NCBI taxonomy): Eukaryota > Metazoa > Chordata > Mammalia > Eulipotyphla > Talpidae > Condylura > Condylura cristata. Next base: position 8,873,424 of record NW_004567129.1, on the reverse strand, counting down.
AAAATCTATAGAAAGTAAAAGTAAATTAATGTCATTTAAGGCTGAGGAAAGGATACTAATGGGGGAAGGGGCAATGAAAATACTTTAATACTGTGGCCACAGTTGTACAACTTTGAGTGTGAATTACATCTCAATAGAGCTATTAGAAATGTGACAGTGGTGAATAATCTATGTCCTCAGAAAGCACACTCAGGGCATGGCTTGCTCATGGGCCAGGAGCCCGTTTCTCAGATTCTTGAGCACGCTTGCCTGGAAAGCTGGTGTTGTTAGAGCCTGCAAGTGTGTGTAACAGACGGGAGTGGTCTGCTGGTCACTGGACCACGGCAATTGTTACAGCAGGAACTAAGTGTTCAGGGTAATCGCTCATTTGCGTTTGCTCTTCACAATGTAAATGTTTACCAGTGCTCATCAGGAGAAATGAAAAATCACACATCTAATTTTAAATATGTTGCCTCTGATCACAGGTGTTGTTAAAACAGCTCTTTTACGACTTTATAAATATTCCGGGATTTATTTTGAAGCAATGTTTCATTATTCTTATACTATGATTAAATATTGAGAATATTGCTTTTCCAATTGTTCTATTGCAGTATTTAATGAGTGCAATTAAATGGAAAAATTGCCTTTTTAACTGATGATAGTCCATTAGTGTCTCTGTCTCTTCAGAAAAGAAAAGAAGTGAATTATTAGAATGACAAATGAGGCAAAGTTACCACCGTGATGGAGAGGTGCGATTTCCCTCCACATAATCTTCAATTAGTGATCTCTGTAAGAGGATGTTTTTCAAAAGGGTAATAGAGAAGTAATGAGATCAGAAGGAGGTCAACCCGGCCTTCTCCGTTTGGCAGCTTGATTAATTTATTTCTCCTTCTTGGAGATTGCTGCAAGGGGCTTTTGTCACCCTGTGTTTTTCATGGGACTGTAACCTGAGTGACTGCTGATATATTAGCCTCTCAGGCAAGGAAGTGAGTGTGTTGCCCTGGAATAGAAGGGTTAGGAGTTAGAAGTTTGTTTCATTTTGAGTCTTAACTTGAACACTCATTGCTAGCAGTAGAGGATGAAGGGTTTTCCAAAAATGAATTCATGAAATTAAATTGCCCTGTATGGAATGCCAGGCTCTGCCTGGAGTTGGGCACACACAATATTACTACATCCTCTCAGTCCTCAGGAGATAGGTGAGGGGGTCCTTTTATGGATGAGGAAGTGAAGAGCTGTTTGGTGGGGTACAGGTAAGAAGCGGGTTACAGGTAAAAAGTGGGGGAGGTAGCATTGAAATCCCCATCTTCCTCCGAACTTTCAGTCTTCCCTCAGGAAGTTGATGTAAGTAAGTTCTACTTACAATTATGTTGCATCCATCTTTTCATTATGCTATTGGGAGGGAACTGAGAAACTGAACTTTCAGGACTTAACAAATGAATGATCCTGTTGAAGCTATCTTTTTATATGCTAGGTGCACATATGCTCAGTTGCAGGAACTTACATTGCAAGATTATCTGCCTATTGGCATATTCAGGTTTCTTTTTAGACTTATCACATTTTTCTATGAAAATGCCATATTGTAGTCATACACTTGGAGTCATAGGTAGTTGAATGCTTGACTTAGTGAAAGAATTCAAATATTAAACCCCCACTCCCACTGCTCCATACCCTGTGCCTTTGGACAAGTTACTTAACCCCTTAGATCTTATTTGCTTTGTTTATAACTTGAAAATTGCTGGCTGAGTTTTAATACTGTAAAAGAACAAAAAGCTTAGATTTTGGCACATGACACGTTTAATTTGTGCATTCATAATTCATTCGCATGGGTAGATTTCTGTGTTCTTTCCTGCTGTTGAACTTAACTCTCTCATGTAGACATGTTTATTTAAAAACATGTAGACAATTTATTTTAAAATGTTGATATAAATCTGAATGCCAAAACATTTTTATTTTATTTTTAGGATTTTTTCTTCAATAAAGAAAAATTTCTGAGACTTTATAGGTTATATTTTACTTGAAGGTTGAGTGTAATTTTCCCCCTGTGGAGATGACAGATATATTTAAAAATTCTACCTTTCCAACTAAATTTCTCTCTCTCTCTCTCTTTTTTTCCTGTGGACCCTGGGGGCTCATTATCATCAACGCATCAATTAGCATCTTCCTTGGCTTCCTGGATCCTCAGCACAACTTTAGTTATGCCCGTACCCCCACCCCCTGGAGCCTCCCCTCTGGCTCAGATCCTGACCTTTTGACCTTCAGGTCCCTTTGTGACCCCTGGTTGAAGAATCTGGCAAAGCCCATCCCAACCAGGAGTTCATTTAAGTAGTAGCGATGGGACTAAATTATAGTCCAGGTCTGTCTTATGAAAGATGATAAATGAAATGTCACCTCGGGAAAGAAATCACTCTGTCATCATATGGCAGGCTGGCTTGGTTCGTTTGCACTATTGTTCCTAAAAATCCAGGTGGGGGTGCAAAGCATGCAGGTTTTCAGGACCTGCGCTCTCCCCTTCTCTTTCTGCACCTCCTTCTGGTGGTGTGCAGCAGCTTCCCAGAGCTCTCTGATCCTCAACAACCGGTCAAAAAAAAAAAAAAAAAAAAGAGAGCACTGCCCACAAAGCACACCTGGTGGCTGGAATGAAACTCAGCAGGTGTAGCTCCCCACCTGTCTCTCTACTATAGGGAGCAGGCTGTGCCTCTTCTCTTTCACCTACTGAGACACCTCTCTTGGGCAAAACATGAAGCTTCCACAGACACTTATGTTTTCTTGTTTTTGCTTAGCATTATCTCTGGCCTGTCAAGTGGAATGCTTTCTTCTAAATAGTAAACAAATAACTGAAGTCTCCTTCCAATCCCTGATTATGCTTACATTATTTAATCGAAAGTGCTCTTTGCAAACGTGGTTAGAGTTCAACAAAGCTAGTGGCAACACCCAGAGCCAACTTTAAAGAAAGCAAGAGTTTAATTTAGGAGTCAACAAGCCTGAATGAGTCCTGGTTGCTTTAGGCCCACACTCCGTGATCTGTGATTCAAAACTCAGAACCTTTAAAAACAAGCAAAAAATTGTTCCTTTAGTTAGTGGCAAATTCAAGAGGTACCCAACTGGATTCTAAGCATCCCAATTCTCCATTTTATGTGGCTATTTTGTTGCAGAAATATCAGTGCATCTAATTTTTGGGTGTAGGTCCACCTCTTCTAGGGGTGTTTGATAATACACAGATGATGAGTGATGTTGAAACCTCAAAATCCTTCATCACATAGATTTTGTGTTTAGAAGTACAAATCTTTATCTGGATGGTCTTAGGGAAGCTGTTCAATTTTTACTTTTCAACAAATCGGTGGTGACTAAGAAGGCAATGGTGATGATAGAGAGCTACAGGAATGTTGTAGAAGGTCAGTTTTTATACTACAAATATTTACTAGAGTACAGTTATGCTTAGTGCTGAGATTCAAAAAAGAAAGATAAAGATGTAAGATCAAATGAGGACATAAGGTAAGTTATGTGCAATTGCAAAGAGAGTGACTGGTAAGAACAAGCATATGCTACTATTACAAGGCAGGGAAAGAGGAACACTCCTGAACCCCCAAACCTGTCTGCTCTAAATAGGTTCTGCCATCCGCTGCATCAAGACAAGAAATAAGAGCTTTAATAGAAAGGAGCATTAATACAATGAGTATGTAATACAGGAAAGACAAAGAATATAATTTCTAAATCAGACACCTGAAGTTACCCATCCCTCTGTGGGTAAAAGTCAACCCAAAAGGGATTGGCCCAAAGCAAGGGCGGAAAGCCCGCCACAAATCTAAAGCACCTTCTGTTAGAGACCCATAGAAAAGGGTCAGGTATGGCAAGACATGGCCAGACATGTCTGGGAGGAAAAGAACACAATCAAAATCAATATAAACGCTGCCATAGTTTACCTCCTCAGGGGTTTCTCACCCCCATCTGTTTCAATCAGTCCAGGATCAAGAAACAAGCACGGTTTCTTCACATGTCTCCTTTTACTCCACATGTGGCTTCCTCAGGTCACCTTCTGGCTCTCCATCCTGCTTCTTCCTCCAGATCCTTCTCTGCTCAGCTCCACTCTCCTGCTGGGTCGGGCAGGGAACCTGGAACTTCCCCTTTTCCTGGGCACCCACCTGATACACTACTACAGTATGGCAGCCAGACTGCTCTTGCGGTGAAGATGGCTCTTGAAGGTGGGCAAAACCATTGCTCTGCTGCAGCCCCACCAGCTCCAACCTCTCAGCTGGGCTTTTGACCTTCACCAACAAAATTTTCAATTATCATAAGAAATCATTAAAGTGAAATTGCAACCTCGGGGCATTGGTGCGCTGAGCATTTGTTTCTGGTTTCTTTGAGTCAAGGCAGTGGAATTTTCCCCTGGATACTTGTGCCCTGCCAACTCTCCTTGGATGGCATTCAGAGAATGGCTCCATGAAAGAAATGGGAAATGGTGGAAGGATGGGGGGAAAGGACTTTGTCCTTTAGAACAGTCACCCACCTGAAGTTTCTGGAAGGAGCAATGTCTCAGCATTTGCTGACCCTGTTACCAAAAGGCTGTCTTGCAACAAAAATAGTTGTTGGGGTTTTGTGGTGGTGTGACCTAGCTCTGCAGCTCTCACGGAAGCACGCCAGTGTGGCACACAAGGCAGGCTGCAAAGCCCCTGGGCAAATGTGGTGGTGCTTGGCCATGACCCTGAGCACAGCCTGTACATGCGACATATGAGTGGTGTCCTGCACCCCTCACGGGAAGGGATGACCAGCCTGAGGACAGGACCTTTGCTGTTTCTTACTGATGGAGACTAGACATAAAATGTAAAGTCGCTTTTACTTTTTCCTGACCATCTCTATAGAATTTTATCTCTCCTTCCTAATGCCCAAATGCCGTGAACATTGATGCTGTTACTTCATACCAGACATTTGTTTTTATCATGAGTTTGAGTTTAATAAAAACTAGTATCTGTATGGAAGTGCTTAATACACAGAAATGTACACTTAAAATGCTGTTTTATGTATATTTTACCACCAATGAAAGTGTAACTAATTACACACAGCCAAATAACTGTATAAAGCACGCAAAGTACTGTTTCTTGAAAGAGTCTTTTATGAATGGCAAAATGTGCTACTTCCAGTTATTAGTGTGGAAATGGAGTTGGAGCAGCTTGAGTCTCCACTGCAGAGAGGTGTGTTTTTCTGTGTGTTGGTGAAGTTTAGAGATTCTCTTTCCTCCTCCCACATACCCTCAAGAGGAATTTAATTTACCACTTTTTGTATACTCCTCAAACTTCCTCCGAAAACAGAAGAAAATAAAATTAGGTTTTCGTGAGCTGGGATGATGCATGTTATTTTGTTTTTCAATATAGGTAAAGTAATCTCTCTACTTTGTTTTTAAACACCGCCTCATAATATAAATAATCTAGACTTTTCTTGTGTAGCCTGTTTATTCAGACAGGTGGAAGTTGACGCTAAAGATTGGCGTTAAATTGAGGAAACCATTCATGTAGTAAATAAGATAATTTGTTTCTGCCCCAAAAAGATTAAAATATAGATTTTTCCATTGTCTGTATTTTAACACCTACAGTCCCTGAAAATGTTTGGTTCAGATATGTGTCTGTAATTTGGATGGGTTTTTATTGCAACTAAAATATCTTTCAACTGTAGAACCCATCCCTAAAAGTGTTTTCTTATTTGTACCTGAGTTTTCTTGCTTTTGTTACCAAATAAGATATTTAGCTGTTTTTTTTATATTTTATTTTTTTTTCAGTTCTCAAAACGATAGTTAGTATGAAGGTAATATCGACATATTATTTGTGTGTCCTTTCTGCAAATATCTACCCTGTTCTTCCCCCAAATAAAATAGTTAAACCACCAGGTAAATCACCAGTTATATAACATGCAGGCTTCTGTTGGTGATACCCCCTGGAGAGGCTGGTGAGCTAGCCAGGTGTTACTCATTCTTTTGACTTTAAATTCCCTGTACCAAAAAGAGATTAAGTATGAGAAAGGGTCAGACACTTGAAAACACAGCTCTGTACTCATAAAATAGGATAATCCTGCCTATCCTGTCTCACCCATTTTCCTGATTTCTGAGCAAGGAGTGTAGCATGTCTATAAACCACACAGGACTGTGGAGGGAGGGGAGAGTTTTGTTATTCTGTCTTACTGGACTTTAAATGTTTCTCATTATCTGGACTTCATTCTGTGTGCTCTGCTGGTATCTTCTAAAGTGCCTGCAGTGTGCTCGCACATGCTTTTGCCTCCTTCCAACATTTTGGAGATGTCAGTGCTAGTTATTCCCATTTTACAGATGAAGAAACCAAGGTTTAGAGAAATTGCATAATCTACCAGTCATCAGTGGCTGGTTTTGAAATTTGCACCAAGGGTCAGACCCATGCTCTGTACTTGATCACTGTGTCACAGCAGAGGAAAACACAGTGTGGAATACCACTTAGTGCACTAAAGGAGTCTGACTTTCACTTGTCTGTCCAGACTCAGCTCAAACCCTCTTCCTCCAAGAAGCCTTCCTTGAGCACCAGGACAACTTTGATTTTGGCTTCCTGAATCCCTGTCTCTAGCCTGTGTCTTGCCCCTACTATGAGCTCTGTTGAAAAAGCACTTGCCTGGGCCCTTTATTGGCAAGATAGAACTCCCAGGTCCCAGGTAAAACTACTGTTTCAGAAGCTCTATTACTTAAAAATTCTCCCCAAGTAATTTCTTTCATAACACAGCATTGAAGAAATGTCCTGATAGACCATGGTCTCAGGGCCCAGCCAGGGTAAATGATGCCCCTGGGCTAAATGACTTAGTGAGCTTATATGTTTAAAGATGGAAATTAGAGAACAACTGAGAGTTTAACAAGGTTGTGGAGCCTGGTCTGTAACCTGAAAGATCTACTCCATTCTCTCAAGTCATTTCCTCAAGTCAAAGCTCTTCCATCATCCACTCCGAAGTATTTGCATAGTTCAGTTAAATGGGATGATAAACATGTGTTGTTTTTTGGTGACTAATGAGCAGTTGTGTTTCCACTGTTATGGTCAGATGTGATAATTTCCTAGTTGCCCAAATTATCCCCTTCATTATGGTCTTAATAGCCATGGTGGTGATATGGACCATTGATGTGCATGAGATGCTTCCTTTACTCTATGCATTTGGAACTTTATGTGTGTTCTTCTTATGGATTATGTAGGAGATATTATTATCCCCATTTTACAGATGAAGAGTCTGAGGTTCAGAAAACTTAAACTTTCCCATGTTGCTCAGCTAGGTAAGAGTAAATTATAAATGCAAACTCACATCTGTGTCCATTGCTTATGTTCTCAACTATGTTATCATAAACCATGTGGTTTTGTCTGTAAGCTTGGTACAACTAGTACAAAGAAATCTTTTCAACCAAAATTCCACTCTTAAGTGTTTTGAGCAGCATGGAAGGAATACCACATTTTATGTGGTAGGTGTTTAACTTTTAAAATTTCATTTTCCTGTTTAAATGAAAATACCTTATCAGTAAGTAATTTAGTCATGGAATTTAGTGAGTATAATCTGTTCTGATCTGACATTTAGTTTGACTTAAAAAAAATAACTCTGAAGAATTTAAAACGTGCTCCTTTTATTTTCTTCGTCAAACTGAAATGATTCCGTGTATCACATCGATAGAATTCATCCGATAAACATAGGCGGATATATACACAAGTACATATGCATCTTAAATAATGTTAAGATAATGTAGCAGTACCCATTTCAATTCTCCAGCATAAATACTTCATGAGCAGGAGGGATATATGTTTGTGCACATGTGTATATATGTATAGATAGATATCAGGTACAATACAAGCATTAAAGTTTCAAATGTTAATGCTCTTCTGCAAACGTGAGCCAAAGTTTTGGCTTAAGTTATTTGGAGTTTGGTTTTATTTAAGATGCATTTGAATTTTAAATGGGTAATCTCCCTCAGAAATTAATGACTGCGCTGTTCAAAGGAAAATACAGACTTAGCATTAGGGTGCCATCTCCTCCCCCTCTTCTTCTCTTTCTCTTAGTAGCCTGGCATGATCCATTGATGGTAAATATTTCATGTACTTTGCATATCAGCCCCAGTTCCCTTTGTGAAGTCAGGTAAATGGAATGTAAATCCCCTTGTACTCCAGACAGTAAAACAGCGTTATTTGATGTTACATCACATAAACATGCAGATTTGATTCCCCCTTTACTCATGCTGTAAAAACAAAGTTTTTAAAGTGGTTAGCCATACCTGGAAATGTAAATGCACTCGCCTAATGTAATGCCAAAGAAAAATTAAGACAAATGATACTACATCGCTGCCACAAACTGCGGCTCGTACAAAATTCACTTTAGTTATTATGCTGTGACTACGGGCTCTCACCCTCCTCTGTGAATGCACAATTTATGTTGAATGCAACATGAATCATTTTAATAGACCGAGCAAAAAGTCCCCAAAGTCGATTTTCAAATTATGAACCTTGGAACAGAATATAACAACAGTGAACAACAAATAGTTCAGACTTTACTCTGAGATATGGGTGAACCATTAAAAATACAGTAGCACTTTTGGTCAGGTGTTACACAATTCACAGCCTAGTGGCAAGAAATATCAGAAATGGGCATTTTTTATGCTGCTTTTCTTGCCATCATTTTGTTCAATTATTTTCACATTTGTGTAATCTAGATATTCCCAAACAGAGCATAGAGTTGTATATTGTTTGGAACTAATTATATGTATTATAAATCCAAAAATTAATTTAAATGACCCAGTTTCCACAGAGAAAAAGCCACATTGTTTTTAAATAGCTAGCTAAACAAAAAGCTAACCCATATGGGATAAATTTCCAAAGAACTAAAGCCATTCACCAAGAAAATGGAAAATCTCTCAAAAAATAAATAAAACACCAAATCTTAATCAGAACAAGATCAAGAAAATTCTACTCAGTGAGGAGATTCCAAGCATTTTCTTTTGTAGGAAGTTAAAGATTGAGTTGGACATTTTTTTTTGAGATACCCAAAGATGGAGCCCAGAAGAGGTTCTCCAAGTAGCCCTTAGCCCAAAAGCAGCTATATCATTTGGTAACTTGTTTAGAAATTAGAAATTCTTAAGTCTCATCCCAGACCTTTTAATCTAAAACTGGAGGTGGGTGGGGGTGGGGGACAGTAGGGAGTCCCTGTACTCCCAGCTGTAACAAGCCCTCCAGCGGATTCTAATGCATAGTCATGTTAGACAAACCCAAATTCTGATTCCACAGGACTGAGATGAGGCCCCCAAATAAGTATTTCTGAAAAGAATTCAGAAAATGTTGATGTTGCTTGCCCTAGCCAAAGAAACATAAAGCCTGGAATTGGCAGGCAGATAACACAGGGAACTGTGGAACTTGTGAAAGACAGTAGGGAGTGGTGAGGACCTGTGTCAAACCAGAGAACAATCTCCAACTGTTCTTTGAGAGTCAATGGCCTCTTGGCTCCAGCTGCCAGTAGCACTGGAGGAATGAAGTGCTCTATAATTTCTGATTCTTTTTTTTTACTAGAGGCCTAGAACATCTGGGTCTTTAAATGATGTTTGCTGGTTTAAATTTTAGCAGTTTTTTTTTGTTTTAAACTGCAATTCAAAGAAAGTATGTGATAGGTGGACATTTTGTTATCTGCATAAACCTTTATTAACCTTTAGCAAGACTTGGTTATCTTTTAGCAAGTCTACAAAGTATGTTAACTAGACTGGGTCAGGGAGAAATCCTGGAGAGCATATGTTGAAGGATTTCTTTTTTCTCAGTACAATTTTAGATTCACAATAGTCAAGTATATATTACATGGAGTTCTTTATACCCACCTGGCTTCCCTCTCCTTCCCCTCCAGCTCTGCTTCCTCTATTTAGAACATCTTGTGAATTGGTGGCACATTGGTTGCAATCAGTAAGCCAGTCTTGATACATTACAACTACCATCCACAGTGCACATGAAGTTTCACTCTTTGTGTGGTACGTTCTGTGAGTCTTGACAAATGCATTGTGCCACCTTCTACCACTGCAGTTTCCAAGCATACTTATACTACCATAAAGATCTCCACAGAGTGTTTTTAAAAGCTCCATCTTTTCATGTCACCATTTCCCCAGCAATGCCCTTCTGAGAATTCAAGCTTTGCAGGCTGATGGGTCTCAGTGCTTAGAATGAGACATCCACCAACTCCAGGGTCCCTCCTGCCTTCCTCATGGTGTTGCTACCATCTTCCCCCTCTTTCATTTTATAGCTAAGGAGCAGAGGCCCATGTGACCAGAGTTGCATCTGGTATAGTGTGCCCCTGTATACCAGGATCCATAAGTGTCCTTCCTCTCTCTCCCCTGCTTCCTGCTGGAGTCTTCTTATAGAAAGCTCTAGCAAGATGCTCACACATTAGGTCACCGGCAACAAGGTTGATGAACGTAACAGTGACTCACTTGTTCTTGTTAACTACATAAAGATTATTTTTGTCTAAATGACAGAGATCAAAACCTTTCTCTAAAGGTAAAGTGATTCATAATTTAGGTTCTGTGTTTTGAATTTACATAGCATTTATTCATTACTGTTAAGTTCCCCTATGTTTATAAAACAGTAAACCATTGTGTGAAATAAAAAGGCAGCACACAAATTTGCAGTTTCACAGGGCAACCACATGTTTACTGATAGTGCAGTGCTGCCTAGTGAGAGATGGTGATGAACACCAATACCCGTATGGATTCTCAGTTCCACAGATTTCGATTTGTTTCTAAAACTCATGGAGAGACAATTGTTTTTCCCAGTCAAAAAAAAAAAAAAAGAACACTTTAATCATTGTAAGATTGTCTTTTATTTATTTTTTTGGGGGGTGGGCAGGGTACAATATCTTAATGTTAAATTGTTCTATTATTTTTACCTTAAAACCATAAAGGACACAAAGTAGTCTTAGAGATCTTCAGCAATTTCCACAGACAACCAGAAAATGTATCAATGAAGAGCATTATTTCTAGTTCTGTATTGAGGATTGGGTTGCCACTTGTCTGTCCCATCATTAGCTTAATTAAGATCCAGTTTTCCTGGATCTATTGAGTCGCTTTCTAGCTGCCCACCTGCTTTCCAACACCCAAGGTTTTTCAGTCTTTATTTTGAGGAGGTGTGCCATTGATGTCTGCATTTGCACTCAACACAAGCACCACCATTTCCCCCTTTTTTAAAGATATTTATTTATGCATTCAGAACTAGGGTACAAGCCAGAGATGCAGGTGTGGTGAGAGGATTCACCAGTGAAAGAGAGCACCACCATTTCCTAAACTTGGAGGTCAGACTTGCTGTCTAGCGGTAATCTAACAGGCTGTGACTCGCCTCCCTCTGCCATCATTACAGAGGTGTGGGAGGCAGTGGAACCCTGTATTCCTTCTCAGATTGAACTAAGTTGAATGAACCCCTCTGTGCTCCAGGAGCTAAGTTCAGTTCAGAAAATGGAAGCATTTCACAGAGCTTTAAATTCACCGTGGGGCATCTACTTGTGATTGCCAAAGAAGGTGTGTAGGTTCATATGAAAGATTTCTCAGCACATAGTATGCCAAGCAGCACTCCCCCCGTTTTCTTGTCTTTGCTCTTCTCTTTTCACCTTGAACTTCATGTCATCCCAGATACCAATTGTAGCACGGCCCTGGGACTGTGTCACCATCTGGGTGTCCTCTACACGCCCGCAGGGAGCCATCCAACATGGAGGCTCTTAATGTACTTATGTGCCCTGAGCTTTCATCAAGTTGCCTGTCACCTGTGATGCTGTGCTGATTGAGTAAACTAATTCATAATCCACAGCCACTTTCTTGGCTACTTGCTTGTAGGCACATTAAATGGTGGGTGCGCAGGTCCTCATTTTTCTCATCTTTCCATTTCCATATTAATTCTCAATCAATCACTGACGACCAGCTGTCAACAGGCACCACTTTTGGTGGGACTTGATGATATATATCCCTTGTTTTCAGATTCCTTGTATCTCATTGCAGGAAGCAGTGGTTTGAGCAGGGTATTTATTCTTTAGGGTGCATCCCCTTGAGCTTTCATCATGGTACATTTTGTGCAGGGACCAAAGGGAAGAGGGTCTTTAAAGGAGCAGGACACAGAAACAGGACTTTGTGGACTGACTTTTGATGTGTTTGGCTGTGGATGTGACCTTTGGCTTCTTAAGAATGGGAACAAAAGAATGATGACTCTTTGGTAGGCAGACTCATGGAGAAAGGAGGCGTTTGCTGTAGATAATTTGTCACTAAGCTTCTAATTTTGGCTTTGAAAAGTTTCCCTTTTATCCAGGACCACAGCCAAGATAATGCCTCCAATACTGACACTCAAAACACTGATATGAGCAGAGAAGTTTCAATCCTGCCCCTCATTTTCTTTCTTCATCTTCCTCACTTATTCTTTTTCTTCCCTTTACTCCTCTCTCTTCCTCCTATGTCACCCCCAACTGTCCCCAACTTCCACTATTGACAAATTTTCCAGAATTCATCCTTGTTCCTGTTCCCCATGATCAAGAGTGTTGTCCCAAGGACAGAAGGAGAAGGGGTGTAATTAGTGTGTTTCACCAGGCTGAGCAGAAGCCCCATTCTGATACAGGGGAGATAAGCTGGTATTTATGAATGGCTGGCAGCAGTTTGACAGAATGATGAATAAATATGAAGGACTCAGAGGGCTTTCAGGTGCTAAACATTTCCTTGTGGTCTGTTAAGTGATAGGACTCATTGCCTAATTTCTCTAAATATGCATGCACTATTTCTTTATTGTAAGGTACTTAAAGGTGTATGCCATCTACCTCTTGCTCCTAATAGCTGTGTTGTCATGTCATTTCCAGCAGGGAAGTTTGGATTACCAAAATGAAATTGTTTTATATTTCTGTTTAGATGACCAAATCTTCCTGTCTCTGTGCAGATGAACATTGAATATACCACCCTGAGTGTTACATTAATAGGGGTAGCTGTTCGTGATTTTGTCATGTGTTGACAGAGCCTAGGTTACTACTACCCCACTCCCTTAGATACAGACTGCACAGTGGACCCACTTTTAATAGCTAATCATATGCTGGGGGGCTTACCTGCTCTTTGCACACATCTCATTTAACAAGTGTAATGAGAAGAAAAAGTTTCCCTTTCCAACTTGGTGTTTGGTCCTGATAAAATTCTTTTTTTCCCCTTATTTATAATGGATGAGAGCATATCAAACCATTGCTAATTAATGTCTGACCCCAAAAGAAAACTTAAGACCTCTGAAGAAGTTGATTTGAGAAGCATAGGCTTTGGGGTCAGACTGCCTGTGTTTCAGTATTTATCTTGTCACATCCTAGCTGTGGGGACTCTAAGTCACTTAAGTTCTCTGAGCTTCATTTCTTTCATGTGGAAAAGGACATAAAGTGTTTGTGGGAAATATATGGGATAATGCCCCTAAACTACCTAGGAGATTTTCTGGCATGTTGGTTACCCCATAAAAAGTTGCTATGATCATTGCTACTAATAGTATGATTATCACATCAGTTAACTAGTAGAAGAAAAGTAAGTGGGCATAGTGGGGATTGATCATAGAGCCACATTGTCTTTTTTTTTTTTTTACCTGTAAATGGGGAATTTTATCTCTCTTTTTAATGAGCTTGCTAGAATTAAATGAGATAATAGATGGAAAGTCCCGTAGAGTGTGTGGTATAATTCAGTAAAGGTGACCATCATTAATTCAGAAAAAGGCTATTTGAAAGTCACTTGGGTAATTTTAAGGAAAAACATGTTAAGGCATTTAACACATCCTTCTTGCTTTGCTTGCTTGTTTTTTTAGATTGTTTTTATCAACTTTATTAAGGTATTACTTATGTACAAGGAGCTGCATCACTTTAAATACTCAATTCAATGAGTTTTGACAGATACACATACCCATGAAACCACCAATACAACTAAAAAATACATTTCCGTCAATGTGCTTCTTTTAATCCATGATATTTTGCAGACCAGATAACCCAGTCCTGGGAAATCACTGGCCTGTTCCCTGTCACTATTAATTAATTTGCATTTCTGGAATTTTATATAAATGTAATTAAATAGTATATATTCTGTATCTGACTTCTTTCACTCAACATAATTATTTGCAATTTACTCATGCTATTCCATTTAGCAATGACATTCGTTTTGTTGCTGAGTAGTAGTCCAATGTGTGGATATATCACACAATGTTTATCTGTTAATCTACTTTCACGAATTATGTATTGACAGTGTTGATATAACAGTTACCATTGCTCAGCTATTGTAAAGGAACATTAATGTGAATAAAGTCTGTGAATATTCATGAACACATCTTTGAGTAGCTATGAGATCTCAGTTCTCTTAGAATAATACCCTGGAGAAAACAAGTCAGTCATTGGTAGCCTCTACCATTCTAGAGGCTGGCAAGCATTTCTCTATAGTCACTAGATTATTTTGTATTCTCTGCAGAGTCTAATTCCTTTTCCTCCTCCATAATACTGAATATAGGCTGTCTTTGTAACTTATTATTTGCTTATATAGTGATATGTATCTCATTGTGATCTTATTTATTTAATTATTTACATATATGTGTGTAAAATAAGTGACTAATGATGTTGAATGTCAAAAATATGCTTTTATGCTATTGGCTCTTCTGTTCCTCCCTTTTTTGGCAGGGATAACAACTTCATTGAATGATAAGCACACCATATAATTCCCCCATGTAATGACTTTTACTGTATTCATATAGTTGTTACAGTCTCTGCCATAATCAAGCTATATCTCCTTTAAACACTGTCTTCTTAACCATTCCCCACCCACCCTGCTTCCACCATTTATATTCAGTGTCCCCCACATTTCTATTTTTGATTTTTTTCCTCTTTGTTGCCACTCTTTTTATCCTGAGGATCATATCTATGCTCAAGGTTTCAGTTATTATACGACCCCCTTGTCTGTCTTAAGCTCATTAGTCCCAGATTTTACACATCTACTGGGCACACCCAACAGATGGTAAAGCCAACCAGTCATTTCCCCATCCCCCCACATCATCCCGCCCCCGCTTTCTCTCACCTCCTACATGTTGAAAAACCACCTTGGCTTTTGCAGCTTTTGCATCTTGTATCCTTCCCAGTCTCAAGTATAGGGAGAAACTCAGCAAATGCTCATGGAACAAACAAACAGGAACTTGTGTTTTCTATATTACCTGAAAATGTGCTTCACTTTTATCTTTCTTTGAAATTAAGTGCATTACTGTCTTATTAAAGGTCGAACAAAGTAATTCATGTTCTATTTCATGAGGCTACTAAACAGTTGCCCTGGTGATTTCTGATTATAATTTTGGAAGCATTTCTAAGTCATGGCCTTTTTTTTTTTTTATCTCTTGTTAGAGCTTCTCTGGACAGAATTCAATTTCTGCTTTTCCTTAATGCTCCTTAAATGTTGTACATGTCTTCAAAGTGGGCTCCCCATAAAACAATATGGATTATGTTCTCATTCCATTTAACAGTATGAAAGCTTACCTGAAAGGACAATAATAAACTCTTTTAAAATCATGTCAAAGTTTTAAAGGAATATAAAACTTTCCATTTAAAAATATACCTTTCTACTTTCATCCTCTGGCCAACAAAGCTCAAGTCTTGTTTAACTCAGATATGGAAATGGTTCTTTTATTACTGTTCTGCCAAGAGAGCACAGCAGAAGCCCCTAAAGTGTAAAGACCACGTGAAAATTCCTTTGCTTCTGTGCTGTGACTGTGCTTCATCTAAGCAAGGCACAGGTTCAGGCACTAGCTTCCAGTTACTACTTAGTAGCAGATACTAAGTACAGAAACAGGAAGTTGAAAATTAACTGCACTGTAGTAGCCTCTGAAACATCACTTGCATCCAGGAAAGAACAAGGGCAAAGGACCATTGCAATAGGAAACTCGGGGCGGGGGTTGGGAGGATGGCTTGCTGGCCAGTGGAAGGCAATAGGAGAAGTTTCATGGAAGCAAAAGAGGTCATTTAGCCCAGAGATGTAGCATGTCTAGATTGGGTAATGAGGAAAGAGGCTCAGTATCTCTAACCAAATTCTAGGAACAAAAGAAAGATGTGTGTTTGGTGTGTGCGTGTGTGCACATGTGTGTATGTGTTCATGGGGATAATGGGAGTCAGAAATCAAGGAAATCCTGGAAGGAAAATGCAGAAGAGAAAGGAGGAGGACTGGGTCTGGAACATGTCATAAGGTGAGGTTGGTGCTTCCATGAGAACATGCCACAGACTGGATGGTACTGTTAAGGGGAAGGATGTCCTAAAGAAACTCTGCAGAGTCTATGGACTCCACCCCCTACTCCAGCTTTCTGGACCCTACACCCTACTCCAGTGTACTCCAGTAGTACCAGAGAGAACTGTGAGGACCCAAGGGCGGAACTAGCAGGAATGAATTCTGGGACATTTGGGGGATAAATAGGGTGCAATTGCATCTTGCTCTCTCTAGCTTGGGAAACGGCTCCCCAGACCACTTGACTCTGTGTGTTCAGTCAGCCTAGCCATAAGGTATTCCAGTTACTTTGTATCCCGCTCTCTTTCTCTGAGTTGTTTCCTATTTCGTTCCCCTTTTGTAAATAACCTGTTATTGACCCTTTTGTGTGTACCTGCAGTGTAACTGAGTTGTGAGCACCCGGCTGAGGCCCCACAGACAGACAGCCCAGTCCACTCTGGGCTCTCCTGTAACAGTACTAGAAACATTTCTCACATTTTTAGAGCTTATATGTCCAAAACCAATGTGACTTCAGGTTTGGTTTCTTCTGTGGACACATGGTGACAGGCTGCCCTCCTCTGTGTTCCCTGGGGTTTTCTTCTTCGTGCGCACTTCTCTGCTGTCCGTGTGCATCCAGACCTCCACACCTTAAGACATCAGTTGCACGGGGGGCCACCCTGGTGGCTTCATTTTAACCTATTCATGTCTTTAGACGTCCTCAAAATACACTCATGATCTATGATGCTGCAGCTTGGGACTTTGATACATGAAATCTTGGGGATATTGAGCCCATTAACAGCTGGAGATGAGGACATAGCAGACGACCTTGCTTGATTCTTGCACATGGACTTGGTGGTTTTCAGAGGCACCTACTTCCCCCAGCTCACTTCCTCCTTGCTCTGGTGAGGCCACTGTCACCATACCAAGGGCTCATACTCGTGGCTGAACAAATGTGGCACCTGTTTTTCCACAGCCACCTTCACAGTCATTCTGCTTCTGGTTCTTGACCCCACTTAGCTCTGGTGTGGCATGAGCCCTCATATGCACACCTGACAGTTTTTACCCTTCAAATTTCCCATTAGGCTACTCAAATTTGTGGATGTTTCTAGAATAAACATAAGCTTGTAGTGCAGGTGTCATGGATGAAATAGAAATGCCTTGGAGTGACGGATTTGGTATAAAAATAATTCTAGTAAGCCCAGTGATCAGAAAGCAATGAGTGTCAAGTTTGAGCTATATTGATTTTTTTTTTTTCAGGGCTCAGTTTCATTGCCCAGAGTAATCTTGTTAACATTTTGGTCTGTGTTATGGAAGTGAGCTTTTTCTCTTCTATGGTTTATATATATATATATATGGGATTTATATATATATTTATATATATATATATATATATATTTATATATATATATATATATATGGGATTGTACAGTATATTTTTTCTTTAGCTTACTTTTTATTGAACTTAGTGATAAATGGCAAACATTTTCCCATATCAATATATTTCCCTTCTTAACATGATCTCTAATGGCTAGGCAATATACTCTCATATGGATAGGCTATAATTCTCCCATTTAAACATCTCACCAGAATCCCAGTGTGTTATGTTATGAGGTTTGTCCCCAAATTTACTACCAGGAATCTTGAAATTGCAGATGCATGTACATCATTTTCCCAACTGCTTTACTAAGATAATAATCAGTTAAAAATGCACAATTCAGTTGCTGAATTGTCACCTGTTTAAAGTGCACAGCTCTTTATGTGATCAATGTGTTTTTTTTTTTTTAATGTGATCAATGTTGGAACGTTTTCATTATCCCAGAAAGAAACCTGTATCCCTTGGTTAGTACCTCTCCCCTGCTTCTTTTCACATCCCAATTGTAGGCTGCTACTAATCTACTTTATGTCTTTATAGATTTCCCGGCCTGAGTGCTACAAATAAATGACATCATACAATCTGTGTTTGGCTTCTTTTGTTTAGCACAATATTTTCAATGTTCACTTATGTTGTAACATTTCTTTTTATTGTCAAGTAAGGATTCCATTGTATGGACATACCACATTTCATTTGTCCATTCAGTTCATGGACATTTGTTTTCCTTTTTGCTTAATAATAATAATACTGCTGTATATATTCATGAACAAATTTTTGTCTAGACATATGCTCTCCTCTCTTTGGGGGTGTGTCTCTATGAGTACAGTTCTCGATCACATGTGTGGTTGAACATTTGTGTAACAGCCAGACTGTTTTCCAGAGCCATCCTACCAGCTGTCGTTTCGGTTTTGGTTTCTCCATATCCTCATTAGTGCTTCTTATTCTCTATATTTTGATTGTGGTTTTTGAATTGGATTCCCTTGATAATTAATCATAGTTAGCTTTTTCATGTGGTTATTGGATGAATGACTTTTTATTTTAGTGTGAGGTAAGAGATCACAGTATTATAGGATTCAGATGTACAAGTTCTCATTTCCCTTTCCAGCGATGGTATATTTCACACCACACCCACTACCAACAGTCTGATCACTTTCCACCTCCATGCTGTCTCTTCTATTCCTTCCCATCTGGCAACCACCATTTTCTTGTATGAGTTTAAGAATTTGTTTTTGTTTCTGTTTTATTTGTTTGATTCCTTTTGTGTATTTTAATCTTTCATAAATAAATGTAATTATACAGTATTTTTCTTTCTCTTTTTGGCTTATTTTACTTAGCACAGTTCCCTCAAGGGCCATCCTTGTTGCTACAGATAGCAAGATATCCTGTTTATTGGTATTCCTTTGTATATCTGTAATAGTCTTCTTTTAAAAAATATATGCATATGAACTTGGGTACAGGCTAGAAGTACAGGAGGTGATAAGAGTCACCAGAGACAGAGTGGGTTGTAGAACAGGCAGATGTACTGAAATACACTGCTGAGGTGGGTCAGGAGAGGTCTGCTGTGCCATATGGGTCACACCCCCGCTGGGAATTGAACTTGTGCTGCAGTGGCTATGATAGCTTCATAGTGCTGTGGTTTAACCCTCTGCGCCACCAGGGAGGACCCTAGTATCACTCTCCTTAATCCATTCTGAATGAAGAATGTTTAAGATACTTTTTGAAGTAGTCTATGGACACCCTTAGAATAATGTTAGCTTTTTTCTGGACATAATGTGCTCTTTCAGATAGACACCAGGGACTTACATAGATCTCCATCCTTCAGAATGATTCCTGTAGCTTTTGTTACAGGTTCTTACAGGTCCTTGCTCCATAGTTTCTGTATTAGAGTCCTTGTGGGTGGAGTTCAGAGTTTGTTGTGATAATTGTCTAGGGAACCACTGTTAGGAAGTGGGTGTCCCCAGAATCTTTCAAGTTTGGCACATTTTTTTTTTTTAAGATTTATCTGTTTATGTATACAGAGCTGGGTACAGGTCAGAAGTGCAGGGACGGTGAGGAGATTCACTGGAGACAGAGTGGGGAACAGAACAGACCTGAGAAGTATACTGCTGAGGGGAGCAGTGGGTGGGTCAGGAGAGGTCTGCTATGGCATGTGGGTCACATCCGGGGCGGGGATCAAATTCAATGCTGAAGTGGCTTTAGCTTCTTAGTACTGTGCTTTAACCCACTGCACCACCAAGGAGGGCCCAGGCACCTTTTAATGGGTTGTATCTTACATTGGTTCCATACCAGGCTCACGAAGCCATGCCTCAAATCAAACCCCAACTATGAAACTACTTACTCCTGGGGTGATTTTGCCTTATATTTCTCATCAATAAAATGAAGATGGTAATTTTACTGTTCTTATACATTCTGAGAATTAAATGAGACCCTGGTATTACTAAATTCTTAATAAGTATTACCATTTTCATCATCATCATCATTATTGTTATTTCTAAGAATTATTACTATCCATGTTTAGTATTTTTTAATTTTATCATCCTTATGTTTCTTTAATAATGTAATTGGTAATTATTAAATTAATAACTTAATTGCTATAAATTAATAATTTCATTGTTACTTAACATTACTTCTAATAATTAAGCATCAGTTATAGTAGCAGCACAAGCATCATTATCATCGTTATTATGTTTCACTGCTGCAGAGAAAATGTTGAGCATGTTCTTGAGAGAAACCTATGAAATAAGAGAGGACAATTCACATACACATACACACACATACACACGCAGGCTGTTTAAACTTGATTTTAGAAAGTGGGGTTTTGGGATTTTATAGAATGATGCTATTTGAGAAGTGACTTCTGAGATTGGATATGTTTAGATGAAAGTATGTAGAACAAAGTTAAATTGGTTGCTTTGCTATAAGGCTTCTTTGACTTTCTGACTTGCTGAAATACACAGCTCTCTCAAGTGGGTGCATTATACACAAGTTCAGAGCACATTTATGTTGGGGCGGCAGAGTGGGGGAAGCACCTACAAGCCTTTTTCTGCTGGCCAGTGTTGAGTGGTGTATAGATTAGAAATCGCTGGAATGGAAGACTGGCTAGGATAATGAGTTCATTTTTATAGTGCGTAAAGATGTCACGTACTTGTAGAACAAATCGTGAGTGCATGAGAACTTGCTAAGTTTGGGGATGGCCTCTGGTCTCTGAGCATGGAAGCCCTTCCCTCATTCTTAATAACTGGCATATTTTCAGTGATGTGCTTGACCCATTCTGTTTTAGCAGCAGAAGTGTGAACTCAGGCCGATGAGTACCCTAAGTTTTTTCTTCTTTATTCTCTTTTCCAATTCTTAAGACTGTTAAGCTATTTGGAGCAATTTCTACTGCATTTACTTGACTCAGTGTGGGGAAAATAAGACATTTTCCCTACGAAGCCCTGGAGGCTGAAGCAGTAGTTGAGCTGACAGTCGCCACTTGCAAGTGTTCATTTTATGTTTTTAAATGGTCTGAAGTGGGCCTTGAGGCCTTTGAATGCTCCATCTAAGTATCAGAGACAAGCCTTTTATCACCCCAAGGTTGCCATTGAGAGGGTCCCTGCACCAAGGGAAGGGGGTAGGGGGAGTGATTCAAGTTCCCGACAAAGATTGCTCCCAGATTACAACACAGAGAGGCCGAATTATAGCCCCATAAAACTTTCCTTTAAACCCCTTCACGAATTTGTGCCAACAGAGTTCGAGAAGAGCAAGCATAATTCTACAGAAACAAGTACAAGTTGTCAAGCAGCTGTGGAAATGTAAGAAGCTGCAGGATGCCTTGCTGTATCAGTTTAACCAAAACTGTGGCCTACTCAGCAAGAGTATCCTGTAAGCTCTTAGATTAGCTTGAGAGACAGGTCTTTTTGGGAATGTTTCAAGAATCAGGAATGTTTTCAGAGAGCATCCTGCTTTTGTTTCTACTCAAAATGAGTAGCAGCCATCCATGGCATGGATCCTAACTAATCTGTCTACTTGTCAGCTGTAAATTGTGCATACCTGGTGAATATTAGTTCTGCTGATATGTGCATGTCGATTTTTCTTGCTTTCTTGCTTTTAACATCTTAAAAACTAGATAAATGATCAAAAAATCAATTGTCTGATAGCATCCGTTCATCATCAGGCACAGCATTGGAGTCAGGGAGTAATAGAGAGTGGTGGAGATTGTGGCCAACTACAGAGGATATGCCAGAGAGTGGTAACTCAGCCCACCTACTTGGCAAAACATGTGCATGTGGACTGAACACTGCCTTATCTCTTTGTTTTTCGAGAAGAACCAGAAATTTAGATTTGCAAAGTGTCCCATTAAAAATGTTCTATAATCATATTCCTATTTCTGCTATGCCAAATTTCACAAACTTGAGTGTATCAAAGCAACACAGAGTTATTATTTTATAGTTCTGGATGTTAGAAGTTAAAAACGGACCTCAGTGGACTGAAACTAATGTGTTGGGTGGACTGCATTCCTTTCTAATGGCTCTAAAGAAGAATCACTTCCTGATTTTTTCTAGCTTCTTGAGGTCTGTCCTCTTCATTGGGATATTACCCCTTATTCTCTTTTCAAATTCAGCATTGGCTAGGCAAGTCACTCTTAAACTTGCTAGTTCTAACCATTGCTCTGCTTCTTTCCTTCTGCCTCCTACTACTGTTAAGGACTTTGATTTAATTGGTCTCATTCTAAAAATCCAAGATAATCTCCCTATTTTAAGGTCAGTTTTTAGCAACCTTAATTCCATCTTCAACTGTAATTTTCTATTGTCAAGTAACCTAACATTCACAAGCCCCAGGGATGAGGACATGAATATCTTGGAACAGGGAGCATTATTCTGGCTAACATATGTATATGCTCCTTAAAGAATACCCAGGTCTTACCTGCACCCCCATGTTTATTGCTGCTTTACTTACAATTGGAAA
>NW_004567129.1:8807030-8850810 GCF_000260355.1 Condylura cristata | reverse complement strand
AAAAAACATGCCTTTTGCAGCAACATGGGTGGAGCTGGAAGGAATCATGCTTAGTGAAATAAGCCAGAAAGAAAAGGAAAAAAATACCAGATGGTTTCACTGATAGCAGGAGTATAAAGGGCCAGGGGAGAAAATAATAATAATAATGAATAACTGTGTACCAGACACATTTTGTGGGGGTGGAGTGGGGAGTGGGATCAAAAACGGTGGTGGGGCGGGAAGTGCACTGGACTATGGTGATGGCACACGGGTGAACTGATGATAGGAAGCCCACGGGGATTACAAATAAGATGGAAAAAGGCACAAAATGATGTAAAAACAAACTATTATATTAATTTAAAAACAAACAAACAGAAAAAGCCTTAAATTCCTCCTACAGCCACTCAGTGCTTAGCAGAGTAAATAGATCTTTCTGGTTTTGGTTGAATGTCGAGTCCACAAAGGAATTGGATAGGCATGTAGAAAGAAGATCAGTCATAGCAAATAGCTTTTGTTTATTTCATTCTTTCAAAATTAAGAAAAAAAGATTTCATCACTTAATCGAAAAGCAGGCTAGCAATTGATTAAAATAAGTGATTTACTTTTGAGTTATTTTTATCTTCTTTTGTAAGCTAGTAACACTACCTGGGGGTTGGGGTTGAAGAATAAATAAAATAATGTCTGTTCTCCTTTCATCTTTTTTCATATCTGTGGTCTGCCTGCTGGCAAACTGCCCACTAACTTTTCCCATCCCTTCCCCCTTACCATCTAACCGGCCAAACTTCCCTCACCTCTTTGCAAATGAGACTGAGCTTGCTTATGTATCGATCCGCGTAGTCCATCCCAAAGAAAAGGACCTCAGAGGGGCTATCAGGGTGGAGAGAGCATCAGCTGAAGGAGGGGAAGCACCTCCCTATATATGTTGGCCAGAGTTTGTGCACAGCTGCCTCAGAGAGGCTGAGGGCCTTCCAGGGGTCTCGAGGAAGAGGTCAGTGTGGTTCACTGACCGTTCACTGAATCCAGCCAGGAGGACGCGTATTGCTTGGGTCTGATGACAATGGTGATGTTCAGTAAAACAGTAACCTTTCTGTCCTTCCGCCTGCTCCAGCCAGTTGGGACAGGAGTAGCAGCGCCGTGCCTTTCTGAAAGAGGTTGTACTTTATTCATAATAGGTCTGAACAGAGCACACACTTATTTTACCAATCTGTAAGGACTTGGGATAGTTCTCTTTTTTTGCATTCATGGGATGGGGGTGGGTGGAGAGGACTATTACCACCAATATGAAATTCAGCTCTCCGTCTTCAAGAATTACAGTCTGTGGCTTGTGTTGGAGGAGAACTTAAGAACTTATTAACAGGAGCAGCATAATTTGCCTCTGCTCAGAGCCACATCACCGGCAGGCCGGTTCCGCCAGGTCAGCAGTTAGCGGGAAGTTGTACCGCTTGGGCGTCCGTGGCGTTCGCGTTACCCCTGCCCTTGATGCGAGGCCGACTTGTCAGGATTCTCGTAAAATTCCTCAGCGATAGCTTCTTCTGTTCTCTTTATTTCCTTAAGTGAACATCTGTCTAATTGTTCACCTCCATTGCTTTAGTGCTTTCCTCATGCTTTCTCTCTTTCCAGACAATAAACTTTATTTTCTTCATAAGAATTCAGTCTACGCGAGGGTATTAGGCAGCTTGTTTGCACCTTTTAATTCCTGGATGTCTTCCAGGAAGGCTCTTTGCAGTAGTTCCAGTGGGTTCATCTGTGAATCACGGAAGACAATGCAGCATTGTGTTTGGGTTTTTATCAGTTACCTTCTGTTTGTAAACATCTGTTTGGAAACGTTTGCTGCTGCCCACCCCCGCCCCCCAACTCCCACCAGAAGTAAAGGGGCTCATTTACTTTTTGCTTGGCAGAGGGATACGACTGTCATGTCGGCTGATTTTTTTTGTCCTGGTCAGGTGCATAGGTGTGTGACAATAGATCTGAGGCCCACAGAGTCTGCACATGAGCCAGAGGGCTTCTGGGAGGCACTGGATTTCATTAATGGTTAGGAAGCCTCCTAAATCCACTCATTCTTGCAGTTTAATTTTGATGATGCATTGAAAAACTGTATAAACCAGCAATTACAACTGGAAAGCATTCCTATTTTTGAAGCAACTGTTATTTTTCATATGCTTAAAAATACCCCACAAGCTACTGTTTTTGTTGTTCCCCATTACGTTTTATTTTTATCTTTCTGAATTACTTATTGTTCTAACTTTGCCAATAAATATTTGACTTTTGTTTTCTGACTCAATGTAAGGATGTTTTTATTGAAGTTGTGTAAACTATTTAAGTGCTTTTATAATCATTGATATGTTCCTTTCCCATTCTGTCCGATTAATTTTATGTTTTTTATTGTTCATGTTTTTGTGTTTCATAATCTTTTGACTATGGGAATTTCATATATATTCAAGAGTGAAGAGGACAGTGTAGCAATGAGTCCCCCAGCTCCACCCCCAATATGCCAGCTTCCTCAATAATCACTTCAATAATCAAGAATGTATTTCTCCCCTCTCAGTCATGGCTCCTTTGCATATGTGTGAGTACGCAAGTGTATGCATGTATGTGTGCATATATAAGCATATGGACCCACATACATGTCTAAATTTTTCTAGTGCATCTTATATATTGGTTTATGTTTCATGTATTCAAATAAAATCTGCTTTGAAATGCCAGTGGCTTTAAAAAAAAAGATTTATTTATGTATGCATACAAGAACTGGGATATAGGCCAGTGGTGCAGGGGGTGAGAAGACTCACCAGAGATAGAGTGGGAGCAAAGCAAGCAGATTTACTGAAATACACTGCTGAGTGGGGCACCAGGCAAGACAGGAGAGGTCTGCTGTGCCATGTTGTTTCAGCTCCATGACTGGGGATCAAACTCGTGCAGTGGCTGTGGATAGCTTCATAGTGCTTCAGTTTAAACCCATTGCCCCAACAGGGAGGACCCTAAAATGACAGTAATTTAGAGTGAAAGTAAAACCCATCTAAGTTGTGAAAATTCTGAGCCCCTGCTAAGAAATACTTGCCTTCCATGTGGGTTTGTGGACATGTGAGAAGACCTTGGTTCCTCTATAGGGAAGGGACATCACACATCTGCAGCTGATTCTCTGCCTTCCAAACTCAGCCTAAATAAGGCCAAGGTGTGAGGCAAAGGGGTACTCTCTGAAAAATGGGAGGTTCTCAAGTACCAGAAGTACCCGGAGGTGGGGCTTTGCCCAATCAGCTGTCTGAAGGCTGATTTCTGGATGAAGCTGTGCATTTCTTTTCCTCAACTCCATTGCATTTTCTCAAATGTGCAATATGGGAATGGGTTTTTAAAAGACTTGGGGAGGGGGTTGTTGTCAAGGAACATTGGGCATAGACTCTGCTTTCTCTTCTTCTGTGCAGATATGGCTTGAACAACCCCCAATTCAAATCATGGCTCAGAAGTCCCTGGTCTTAAGCTGTACTTTCTGCGAATCATCTGGGTTCAACTGAGTTCAATAGGGGGACAACTCTTAGAGAGAAATCCTAGATTCTGTAAAGAACTTATTTGGGGAGTACCACAGATATCTGTCTTTCCCAGCAGGCATGTACACACACATACAGAGAGAACAGAGAGACAAACCACACATACAGACATATTCACACATACAAAGAGAACAAATACACAGGCATACACAAACACACAGATACATAGACACATGGAGACTGATATGTACACACAAATATACACACACAACTCTGGAAGAAACAGACACCTGTATTTTATCATCCTGTAAGTTTACTCTCTTCATGTTAGAACTTGGATTTACTAGATTAACCTCTAATAAGAGAGTGGGTTGGTTTCTTCATTCTGTAGCCTTCCTGAATTTCTGTCAAGAACCTTGATTTAGGGAATCGGATTGAAACATCAGAAAAAACAAACATATAGCTAGGGATCCATTTTTGGAATACTTATTCTATGCTAAACATTTCCTTGTATGTTATCCATAATAGTCAATGCAGCTCCATGGGATTGTGTTATTATTATTGATATCAGCTATGATTTGATCACCTCCCAACCAGGCATAATGCCAGATGCCTTATGATCATTATCTAATGCTCCCCTCTCTCTTGCTGGCTATATAATGACCCCATTTCACCAGGTCTTGAAGACTTTGGTGACTTACACAATATCTTATGACTAACCTGTGGCAGAACTTACAGTCTGATTTGGTTATACCTGACTTCTCTGACCATAGTTCCTCCCTGACTGGGATGAGGGGGAACTGGAGCATTGATTCCCAGAAGGTCAGTACTTTGTCCTATCTTCTTCCTAGTCCTGGGTCTTTGTTGAGGGGTTGAGCCCTGGCATGGGCTGGGCAGAGTCCACACGCATTCACCCTGCACAAGATAATTCTCTTACCTCTTTGGATACTCTTAGAATCAGTTCTTTATTTAAACTACATCTTCATTACAAATATGGTAAAAGCTTGACTACTATAGAAAAAATGAAATGAGAAGAATCCTTTAAACATCAGACCTTCTATGAAAACATAACCTTTCCTGTGACCTACCAGGAAAAAAAAAATGCCTACACCATAAGTACATTCATTCATGTATGTCATATTCACATATGACATGTAGCTATGTAATCAGCTTAGAACCCTGGTAATGAATTTTCCCCTGATTGAAAAATAATGTGGTTGTTTTTTCTAAATCTCACAATTAGATTTACACGTATACAAACAAGGAGGAAAAAGCACTTCAGAGTCTCAGGTGCAATCAGTTAAAACACAAATACATTTATCTGTATTTCTTAAAGTTGCAATCATACTGTAGTTGGTTTTTGTTTTTGACTTAACATATTTCAGGCATATCAATATCAACATATTGATAAATATTCTTTGGCAGGGCTAGTGATGCTTTGCTGTACCTTTATTGCTTATTAAGTGTCCCTTATTGCTGGTACAGATGCTATTTTCAATTTTTCACAACCGTGAGCAGTGCTACTGATTTACCTGGGTGAAGTGAGGCTTTTGAATGCAAATTGATCATTCTTCTTTGAAAAGGTTGTTTCAGTTTGTACTTTTTTCCTCAGCAGTGTAGGAGCTTGCATATTTCCCTACATCTCTACCACCACTGTGTATTTATCACGTTATAGTTGTTTGTATTATGTGCTGAGATGAACATGCATCTCCATTTCAATGATTACAGAGAGGAAGGGGACTGGGTTTATCCAGCAATTTGTCCTATTATTCTTCTCAACTAAAGAGAAATGTGGTGAACAAAATATAACATTTCACATAAAAACTTTAAAGCTTTCAGATTAACCTGCAATAAATGGTGTGCATTCAAATTTAGTTTTCTTTTCTGTGTTTAATCTTTGTTAAAGCACTAGTCATCAGTACCCCAAAATTGCTTTAAGGAGAACATTTAGAAAACACATGACATCAATAGTTGGCACTTAGGAAATAAATGAAGCAAATTTATTTTTAATTGTAAAACACGTTGGAGCTGAAACATCCAAGAGTTTATCAGCTTTTCATAGCTTGCATATTGAAACAGGATTTTAAAAGTATACTTAACCTACATTGAATTTCTCAAAAGCTTCAGAGATGCATATAAAATTAAATGCAAAACTAGTGGGAAAGTCCAACCTCTCTGGAGGTAAAGGCACATATTCGAGAGCTCCTGATTCTAGAAGCTCAGGATTTGGTGTGAGAAACACACAAGAAAGCAAAGACCCTCTGCTAGGTTCTATCTCTGCTTCTCACAAGGAAGTGTGGGAGTTTGGAGTGTGTTGCCTACCCCAACTAGGGTGGTCAGAAGCAGATTCCTGGAAGAAACGATTATGTCTTCATTTTGATTTGATACCACAGCCACATAGGTACTTAATTCTGTGATAGAAATATTGAGAATATTTCCTGAAGGGAACAGTGTTCATTTTACAAACTTTCATCCCTTTTAGTGTTCAGTCGTTAGTAAATTTTAAATGGGGTTAGTTAGTGGTTCTTAGAATTTTGGCTTTCAGGATAAAATGAACATTGTGAAAAGAAAATAAAAATGAGCACACTAATTTGGGCTTTGCTGATGTTATTTGTTAATTTTATGAAAACACTAAAAACAGCGACAACAAAATGTAAATGCATATCATACCAGCAGTCAACTTTGCCTTATAGGAGAAAGGGTATTTTAATAGAAAACATTATAGGAATTTTACCTATTCAGAAGGACAGTCATTGCATTTTATGTGATTAACTTTTTATCTTGAGCTAACTTTAGACTCAAATAGCACTTGCAAAAATAGTACTGTCAGCTCACTTACTTCCATTAATTTCAACACTTTCTTGGCCATAGTTTAATTACCAAAAACCATATAATTAACATTAGTACATAATAGTAACTAAAATTTTCAAATTTTGCCAGTTTTTCCCCATTAGCTCCCAGCCACAAAAATATTTGCTATCCATTATTAGGGAGCAACATGTTTGTTTGTTTGTCTGTTTTAATTTCAGTGACCACTGGAATGTGTGTGTACGTGTACGTGTACGTGTGTGTGTGTGTGTGTGTGTGTGTGTGAGAGAGAGAGAGAGAGAGAGAGAGAGGGAATGAGAATGAGGAATGCCTTACCGTACTATGTATAACTTATAGATTTCAACATATTCATGCATTCCTGTCCATGGCATAACTTTCTAAAATCTTGCTTCTTTGTGCAAGTGTGGGAAGTTATTATTTGCAAGAGTTTCCAAGAGTCCCAAAGAAAAACGTTCCTTTTGCAGCTGAATAACCTTGACCAACACCATTCCTTGTTTTCTACTTGCCCTTGATACTGTCAGTCTCTTACCTATTAGAAACAAAGAGCAGGACTCTGGAAGAAATCCTGGCTACACTTGTGGACCCAAACCCTCTGACTCACAGCTGAGACAGTGGGGCTCCTGGGGTATTTGGGAGTTTGTCCTGAGCCACATATGAGGTTAGGAGAGGGGGCTCTCTAGAAGCCAGGGAAAAGGACTCTCGACCACCCCCTGCTATCTTGCTGGGGTGCTTACCCCAGCAAGCCTGCTGCTCCCGCCAGTGTGTCTGACTGACCAAGTGGATAAAAGGAATTCTTCAGGATGGTTTCTTAATAATAAATGCTTACATTTTCTCCTGGCACAGGGCCAGGCCCTTGTCTCAATCTCGCCTTCAAGGTTGAACATTCCAGCAGCCTCAGTGACCTTGCCCTTTCTGGCCTGAGGATGTCGCTCTCCATCCATAAGCCTCCTTTCCAGGGCCAGTGTTTGCAGCAAAGAGTATAATTTTATTTGGGGTTTGGATATACTGATTACATTTTAGCTTCTGGTATATTTTCTTACCTGTCACAGCCATTAAATTTATTTTAATAGTTACTCTACCCTCCTGATAGCCACTAAAGGGGGAATTGGATATTGTCTATCAATTGGCTAGTCTGTGAACTAAGGCTGTATCTAATTACAAGGCATTGTATCGGTTCTGATTTATTAACCATTTACTGTGCTTGGGAAAAGGTAGCATTTTTAGTAGCACTGTTCTGTCTGGATGTAGCATTCCAGGAGGGCAGGGTGCCCGGAATATCACCGATCTTACAGTTATTACTTTGTGTCATATATAATCTTGTTTTTTCCCTGCAACAAATAAATCTTTGGAACTCCCTGGAAAAAAAAAAAAAAAAGGAGAGAGAGAAACATTTGTGGTTACAGTATAATAAAAATAAACCGTTTGTCGTGACTACAGCTGACATTTATCAGCCTGTTTGTGGGTGCTCTTTCTCTCTCTCTATAATACAGAACATAATTTGTCACTTTGTAAATACATTCCAGTCTAAATCCCTGCCAGCATCTGTTAGTGTTTGAAGGATTAATGTGCTGCCGGTGTATGTCTGCACTTCCAGGGAACAGTGCAGCATATGATTATGGATCTTGGAGAGTAGCGGAAGGGGTGTTTTCTCTGCTCGTTCCTATACATGCAGCCTCTCTGGCCTTTTCCTGTCCTTACCTTGTTCTGCTTAGGGCCTTCGAATTTCATCCTTTGCAGGAAGTCTCATGGTCTGAAGCCTCATTTCTCCCTTTCGCCATCCTGGTCATAGTAGTGAAAGTTGATGTGCCCTAAGGGTAAATAGTAAGATCCATTCAAGGGTCAGCTTGGACTTGAGTTTCTGTGCTTTCTTCCTCTGATCTATGACTTCAAGTTACTTAATTTACTCTTCCTCACAAAATGAAGTTGCTAACACCTACCTTTTAAAGGTCTGAAGGATGAAGAAGGAAATCCAAGTCAAAACAAAGTGCCCAGGGAAGGACGTGGTCAAGAGTCACCGGTTGGGGTGGTCTCACCTTTCATCACTGTCAGCATGGTTGTGTCACTTGGAGAATCCCTATGTCCTGAGCCAGCTGGTGGTTATTATTTTGTTTTGTTTTTCATCTTTTCACATTCATTAGTGGATTTTCCATTTACTTGAGAATTTTTATATCCCCATTTATCAGTTACTTGGTGGGTTTCTGGCTCAGAGAACATTCTCTCAGTAAGCAACTGGTTCTCAATAAGGCTCGGTCCCAAATCCTGGCAGTACTGAGATATTTAAACTTTGGTCAATGGCAAAATGTTTCAGATTTCTACTGGAAGGGCCATCTTGTTCTCCCCAGCAGAAGGGATGAGTTCTGCTGAATGATGAATTTTAATGGTAAGGCAGGACATGGTTTCTTTTTCCTTTTTATATAGTTTATTTTGAAATGGAAGAGATGGCCTGCTTAGTAGTTCTTGTAAGCAATCTCTTTAGTTCATAATTTCATTTTTTTTTTTTTTTGTGTGTGTGTGTGTGTGTGTGTGTTTACTTCTGTCCTTTGTATCTCAGGTGTCCTGCAACCCAAGCTGTGTCTGTGTTTGCAAATCTTTTTTTTCTTGCATAAAGGAAGAACATGTTGGCTCTCTTTTCCTTAGAAGTGTTGTGTGTGTTTGTGTGTGTCTGTATATTTTTGAAATATAAGCACATATGAACAGACAGAAATTTCATGCCCACATATCCTGTGGCCAAGATGGGGTGCAGGATTTCTATACTTGTTGTTAGTATTCTAGTGAGAACCTTTAGCAGGTCGGGAGTATATCTTTTGAGTCCAATAAGAATGATCTATTTTTCAATATTCTAAATGTCCCTTTTGAGAAAAAGGGACATTTAGGGAAAAGTTTTTGAAAACTGAGAAAATCTTTATAAACATCCAGAATCCAAAAAAAAAAAAAAATTCAAAAAGCTTCTGTGTTCAAACAGACATGTTGAATGCTAGAACCAGATTGTGTAATATTCCTGAAATTTGTTTAATAGGAGACACATTTTACAAGGGCCAACAATAACAGACACCCACTGCTAAGTTCATTTGCACATGCGTAATTCTCCACAATGTTTCTGTCACATGTGATCATTGTTTTTATCAAGGGCCAGTGTGTTAGAACAGCACATATTCAGTATTGTTCTGGTACTCACCCCCTTTTCTCTCATAAAGTCAGCAGAATTTGCCAATAATACTATCATACTTGGGGGGCGTATACTCAGCTTTCTTGCCTCTGGTTCTAAAATAAGAATCAGCAAACTGCTCTGTGGGAGGAAATCCAACCCAAGATCTATATTTGCAAACAAGTTTTATTGGAACATGGCCATGCCCATTCATTTACATTTTCACTGGCAACCTTTGCTACCTTGCTCCCAACGTTGAGAAATTCCTATGGCTTGTAGAATCTAACGTACTTTCTCTCATGCCCATTACAGCTAAAGTTTGCTGACTCCTGTTCTAGAAGGTTCATGACCATTTGGAAAGAAAAGTCTGTTCACTAAATCAGAATGAGCAGGTGGTTACATGAGTATCTTATCTCCACACATATGGGAACAATTTATATTACACATGACTTAGTTATCAAACTTAGTTAATCCATAGCCTGGGGAACAGGGAGAGGGGAAAGGTTAACTTTCCATCATAAAGTTAAAATTTTGAATGATCAAAATAAACCAAAAAAGGTATAAATGGCTTTGGGTTCATGGAAGGAACACCATTCCTGAGAGCAAAGGTCTGGAGCGTCACAGTGATCTTTTGGACTTGGGGATAATCCAGGGTTGAGAAGGAAGTTCTGGCGCAGGTTCAAAGTACTAACTTATAAGGAGAACTGATTTATCAACCTGGGGGGAGAACTGAAATCCCAGTCTTGCCAGCTACTAATTTAATGATATTTGAGCAGATTTTCCATGCGTTTTCAGTTTTCTTTATAAACTACAAACAATTAAGAGTTTCTTGTAAGGGCTGTATATGGCAAAATGTGATGAAGTCAGTAATCACCTCTTCCCTGAATAGTATCTGTCACAGAGTAAGTCTTCCAAGAGTTTAATTACCGGTGAGTTTGGCCTCATGAAATGCATTTTGTAACTTTATACCGAGGAAGGATATCTTGCATCCTAGATGTGTGAATAAAGGTGACCCTTGCATTGCCTGGAAAATGCGATCCTCTGCCTTAACACCCCAAATTCCTTTTGGGTAATGCATGGCATATCTGGATTCCCAGAAAGGAGGGAAGCCTCATAAAGCCAGCACTTTCCTTTATGAAAAAGTGCTAAATGTAACAGGGCCCCCCACTCACAGCTGTGAAAGCTCTGAGTCATCTTGTTACACAAAAACTTCCTATAGGGAAAGAACATCTGTATTATCAAACAAAAGGGAGAAGGGGAAGATGCTGTTGATAAATATTGAAGAGGCAATGAGAGTGTGCTCTCAGGTCAAGCTGCATTCATATGCATGCCATCCAGTGGGGATTCCTGGTGGGTACAAATGAGGTAGGGTCTCCAGAGCTGAGCCATCCCCACATTAATGCTGTCTGGATGCTGTTCTGAAAACACACCGTCTAATTTAGCCAGATGCTTAATGTAACAGAATTGTCCAGTGTGATACATCTGTCCCATTTGGACACAAGAGCATGTGGGTACCATACTCATGCCTATACCTGCATGCTTCTCAAAAAGAGAGAACAGGGCTTGGGTTTATTGCTTTGTATTTTGGTATAAGTGTAGAATTCCCAGGGCCACTCACCATGGCTCCAGTTTGCATATCATTACCTGAAGCTGCCCTCACACAAAGGCGCACACTGGCAGCTCCTCTTTTTCTGCACTTCTCCCTCGCCCTTTACTCAACAGTAACCACAGCTTGGCTATCTTGGAAAAGGAGCCCATTAATCTGATATATGCTACTGGGCTGAAGCATTTGAATTAATTCACAGTCATGATGGGCTGTTGTCTCTCAAAAGACTTTCTCAGGCTTATTTTATGCTGTTGGGCTCCAGAATCAATTGGCTTTTTCAACCCTGTAATGTCCCTGTCTTCCACGTTGGCTTGAAACCAGATATCCTTCTTCTCTGAACGCTTGGCTCTCATCATACCTTGGTAACAGCCACATGGACCAGCCACCACATCCTGATGTTCTTCTCCTTTCTAGAACTTTAGGATTGGTAGCTGCTAGATGTTCCTTTCAAAGGATCACTTACAGCAGTGTTTACAGATGACTTCCAGTGTGTGAGCCTTAGGGGGCTTTTTTCCAAGTTCAATGACTGGAGTGTCCAAACTCCTTTCATTTTGTCGCACCATGTCTCCTAGAAACTCACTATAGTCTATGTTATTCTGATGAAGGAGGAAAGGGATACAGGGAACCCAGTTCTTATGAGGAAGAGCCCCAGGACCTGCAGACTCCTCCTCTCAAAGGCTGTCAGTGAGTTTTAGATGTCCAGCCAGGGAATACGTGCTGGTCAGTATCTTCTTAGCACAACCTCACACTTCGGGGAGGACATATATTTGTACTGATCTATGTATTTCATGTTGAACTGCCTATCTACTATTTTCCTTTCCTCATATTTCTAAGTTTTGTTTGGATTTTTTAAGATAATCCAGTTTCTTCATATCTCATGAACCCCATACTTCATTTATTTTTTTCTGATAGCCGTTGGGAACTTAAAGATTCCCTGCCTCCAATCCTTCCTGTTTTCCTGCTTTTCTTTCCTTCTTCCTACTTTTGTCCCTCCTTCCCCTTTTTCTTCTTTCCTTCTGTAGTTACTCTTAACATTTTTATATGCATTTATGAATTTTCTTTTACACAGTAAAATGTTCGATACTATTTCTTTTTTTTTTTTTAACTGGCAAAACAAGATCATATTGATTTAGTTGGGTAAGGAAATTCTCAATCCTAAAAAATATCTTCCTGTTAATCCAGTTCCTTCTCCAGAACTTTTTTACATGTAATTTATTTGGATGTGTAGCTAATGCAAAAAAATGCACAACATTTGAGATAATTTGATGGTGACACCTCTTTTGTATACATATTGCTCTGACTTTTCATCCTCTTTCTGCCTTTACAAATGTTTTCATTGGAACCTATGAGAGACTGCTAGGCAAATGCCACTTTAAACAGGAAATGTCATTTCTCTCTGACACATTTTTAAAAATCTTTGAGTGTAGCTGTTGCATGTCCTGCCTTGCTTCTGCACAATGTCTGAAAGAGTTCTCTTTCTGGATTCATCCATACATTAATAATGACTGCGATGGTCACTCCTCAGCAGGACTATTACATGTTTACTACAGTTTGTATACCAAGCCCTTCTCCATCATCACTCAGTGTGGCAATTTTAAGAAGCAGGTGCTCAGCCGGTCAGCCTGAAGATTGAGGAATAATGCCTGGCTTTTTAAATGGCTTGTGGAAAACTTTGATTTCAACTTGTGAATTTGTCCCAATTTAGCGATGTTACACTCATTCCTTCACTTTATAGATTGAAGCTTTTCTTGAAAACCAGCTTTGTATCACTCAGGTGCACCAGATACTAGAGATAGATGTAGAAAAGTGTGCATTTTAATTTATTATAAATGTCAGTATGAATTACTGGTTGTTTTGGGTTGTTTTTGTCCATAGTCTCCTGCAGTGTTCTTAGGAATGGAAATTGCTATAACCTTTTTGGAGGACACCTAGAAAAAAATCTATCAAAATTTGAAATGTGGTATCCTTGACCTAGCAATTCTACTTCCAGGAATGTACCCTATAGAAGAAAAAATCATCTATTGCAGTGTATTGATATTCCAACATTGCTTTTGGTAGCAAAAAAAAAAAAAAAAAAAAAAAAAACCTGGAGCCTATATAAAATAGTAATTTCAGCAAGAAACTTAACAATGGGTAACTGCATAGTAGCTCATTGAATTCTTTTTTATAATAATCGCAAAGAGAAAGTTCTTCTGGTATATCTATTTTTACACATAGGATAGTCAGGCCTTATAATGTAAGTAAAAAAGTTTACAATATTAGTATATATAGGATGTGGAGAGCTCAACTCTCCAAAGGGATTTAGGTTTTAATAAATGACTGGAATAAGGGTACTGGTTGAAAATAAGGTGGTGGAACTCCATTTAGCTACATCAAGTTATGTGCTGATTGGGAAAAAACAAACTGGAAAATAATACATGAGCTATGGTGTTGTGTAGGAAAACACTCTTGCACAACATTTTTTTTTTTTATGTATGGAAGACATTTTCTGGAAGTATTTGCATTAGACTGTCAATCTCTCTTGGGATTTGAATGATACCTTTACTTTAAACATTAAAACATTTAAACATTTAAGCATTATTTGTACTTTATTCAACAAATTAGTTTTATTTATTTATTTTAAAGATTTATTTATTTATACTTACAAGATCTGAGATGTAGGCCAGAGGTAAAGGGATAAGAGGATTCACCAGAGACAGAGTGGGGAGCAGAACAGGAGAGTCCACTGAAATACACTGCTGAGGGAGCAGCAGGTGAGATAGGAGAGGTCTGCTGCGCCATATGGGTCAGCTTCCTTGGGGGGATTGAACTCCTGCTGCAGTGACTGCAGATAGCTTCATAGTGCTGAGACTTAACCCCTTGCACCACCAGGGAGGCCCTTGAGTCAGTTTTATTTTTGCAGCTCTAGATGGATTCAAAATGTTGAGGACCACTGAGGGTGAGGCAGAGTGCCTCACTAATCTCGCACAGGTAGCTTCAGCACACTTTGAGGTCAGAACATTCTTTCTTGTGTTCTGTGCATGGTAGGATGTTTGGCTACATCTCTGCATCCTTAACCTGTATCCATTAGATGTCAGCACATCCCTTCAACAAGCTGTGACAACCAGAAATGTCCCACGACATCTCCAGGTACCTCTGGAGGAGGGTAGATGCCAGTGGGCAAAGACCTGGGTAGTTTCTGCTGGCACCATCTCTTGGTGTGTGGTTTTCTCTACAGTAACGATGATGAAGAAGTCTTCCAACTGATGATCATGAAAACTTTGCAAATGCCCTCATTTAGAATTCAGAACCCTCTAAACCAGGATAAACGGATTTCATTTTTCTCTCTCTACTCAGTTTAACTAACTACTCTTAATCTGTCTCCATGACATCCACAGGCCCCAGGTCTCTGTGTTTTGAACTGTCCACCTCTCTTTGAAACTAGGAGGGAGCACTGATTTTCCTTCTATCAGTGACTTATTCCTCCAGTGTAGGGGTTTCCCATGTTTATTAACAAGTTTCATTAAGAATATAGACATTAAATACTCAAACTAGATAGACTGTTCCTGTTGAGAATATAATTATACAGTAAATTAACCGGTGTCCAGTAAGTTGCCTTTTTAAGCACATCTTCTATGTTTCCAGTACTTATGTAAGATATAGGGCCTGTTTATTAAGAGTCTTCAACTGTGTATAAAACTAGAGCAGTCAAAAGTAATGGTGTCTGCTGAAGGATTCTTTATCATATGAATTTACCTTTAGTCATCTATTATTTATTTCAGCTATTTTATATGCCATTATAATAAATATTATGACAGAGAAAGCTTTTACGCTTCAACTTATTGTACTACTCTTTACTTGCCTGCAATCCTTCAGGAAAATGTAACCATGCTTTACCTATAGTTAACGTAAATCATCACTTACATTAGAATGAAAAATTCACTGTGAAAAAAGACTCTTTCTTCAATCGCTAGGCATAAATGCACAATCATGTTGACTGCCAAACTCCTGTGCTGTTCACTGTCCTCCCTTAAACTGTTTTTAAACTGCAGAGTGAATACATTGCATACAGGGAAATTGGAAGATTTTCGAGTATTTTCACTCTCTTGTTAGCTTCTGGCAAGATAAGCATTTTTTATCCAGAGTGCAAAATATTGCCAATTACTGTATAAGCATTTTTAATAGTTTTGCTTTTCGTGGCACGCAACTCATATACCAAATTAAATAAGGTGTTATCCAGTACAATTTCTCTTTGAATCAGACTCACCATTACCTGTAGATATTGATACGGTTATTTTGTAAATTGAGTTCCAGCAACACAAGGTTAAAAATTGCATCTGTATATAATGAAGAAAGAGTTGTCATGATTTTGGTATTAGGGTTATTTGTGTATTTTGGGAGGGGGCAAAGGAGTGAGGGAAGGAGGGGAGAGCTGGAGGTGCATTGAGGAGCCAGCAGTAAAGTTGATGCTTGATAGTTAATTTGAAAGTTAAGAAAGACACACGCTACCCTTCAAGGCCTTAAGAAAAATCCAGGGATTTACTAAGGATTGTTTTTGGTTGGTTCCCTATTTTGCAAAGTAGAATCTTTTTCAAGAGCTTTTTTCTTGTTAAATGCACAGTGATGTATAGGCTAAGTCAAATGCATAAAAGACTTTCAGATTTTACTTTTTCCATGGAAAGGGCAATTATCAATGTGTCCTTTCTTTCTTTCTTTCTTTTTTTTTTTAGATTTATTTATGCATACAGAACTGGGGTACAGGCCAGAGATGCAGGGCCAGTGAGAGGATTCACCAGACAGAGTGGGGAGCAGAACAGGCAGACTGACAAAGTACACTGCTGAGGGGAGCAGCGGGCGGGTCAGGAGAGGTCTGCCGCGCAATGTGGTCACCTCCAGGGCAGGGATCAAACTCATGCTGAAGTGGCTTTAGTTTCTTAGTACTGTGCTTTAACCTGCTGCGCCACCAGGAAGGGCCCCAATGTATTAATCCTTAGGTTTGGCCACAACCAGGGAAACTCCTCCTCAGATTTGCTTGATATGCTGGGTTGCATTTTTCAAGGGAAGGTAGAAGAGCCAAAATTAGTAGCAGACGTCTGCCTACTCCTGCATTTCTCAAGAGTAAAGGTCCTGCTGTCCACGCCACCATCACCACCTCTTAAACAACACTGAAGGAATTAGCCTTATGAAATCCCACATAGGATATTGATGAATTATTAAACCAGTTTAGTTAGATCTGTATTGTAGTTCAGTGAATAATGTCATGTCAGTAGTATGCTCAGAGCCAGTGTCTCTTGCTGTTGTAAATGTGACAACTCCTATTTAAGGTTTCAGGACATAAAACCAGGACTGAGAGTATGTAAAGTGGAAGGGTGAGAGACATCAGCATAATGCAATTAAGGCCCATTGGATTAGAATTTGCAGGATGCCATTAGCAATAAGCCCTGAATGTAGATTATTGCCTTGGTTACATTTTCTCTTTGAGCAATAGGCAATAGGCTTCTCTTGTAAATTCTAAACATATAAAGTAAATACAATATAAAACAGACACAAATCAGAATATATAGGGGATGTTAATTTCTTTATAGCTGCTCGGGGTTCTGTGTTGAAGAACAGGACAACAGGGGCACAGCTCAGTGGCGGGTTGTAGGGAAGGTGTGAGTTTTGGAACTGGCCAAGTTTGGAATACTGGATCTGTATCTTTCTAGCTGTGCCTTTTTGAGTTCTGTCAGTCTTTGTTTTCCACTCTGGAAAATGGGGGAAATTATGTGTACTTCAAACAGTTTTTCATGTTAGCATTACATGAAAAATAAATGCCAGGTGGAGCATAGGTACTCGTTTTTTCCCCTTTGTTAAGAATAAGTATATGTAAGTAACTGATTGACACCTTCAAGCGACATTACACAGTAGCTGATTCCCCATAAAAAGTAAATCTCACATCTTCTGTTTCATAGGGTCAGTCCCCCACAAGAATGTCCTCTGGTTGTGCTGAATGCCAGGTTCCCTATGTCCATGTTGCACATTTAGGTGACATCTAGGTGTGTCTATCCATCTGCCTCTCACAACCGTACCCCTGCGCTCCTCTTTCTGATCATCTCACAGGTGATCTTTTGACACAAGCAATTATTACTTGCTAGAAAGTGTGAGCTGGGGATTCTTTGATCCAACCAAGTGGATGAAGAAAGGCTCACATGCTAGTCAAGAATTATTTGAAATAGAACCATTTGCCATCACTGATGGAGAAGAAAGGAAAGAAGAAAGGGAGGTAGAATCCATGGAATATGCATTTTGTTTTGGAATATATTAGTGACTTCACTGTTATAAATGTTTCTCACTTATAAATGTTGACCCTGAATAGGACAGCTTGCTGCCTGAATGAGGTGGTTACAGATATGGTAGCTTGTAGTGAGGGCCTCTGAGGACAAGAAGGGGTTGGTGAACCCAATGAGAGGTGGCATATAAACAATGCTTAAAATTATGGTTCTGTGTAAATTATGGCTCTGCTGGTTATTATCTGGGTTAAGCTGTGCAGTAGCTTCCTGAACTTCAGTTCCCCCACCTACGAAGTGGTGGATGGTTAGTGGAGGGATAGAGGGGAATGGAGGAGTGCTGTGGGGCCAGGACTCAGATGGCCAGATGGCCAGTGTTCTGAGGTTGCTCCCAGTAACCAGTGATGTCCCCAGTAGTGAAGCACTTCAGTACATATACTGATTATATACTATGATAATAGTGTATTATACTGATCATGATGGATGATGGTGAAAACAAGCGCAAAAATCACCATCATTATATTCACTGTAAATAATTATAAAATACTTATCAAGTATTTTACTACAGGGTTAGACTCTAAAAACCCAATCTGAAATGAAAATGTTCTAAGTCAAAAATGCACTTACTACATCCAACCTAATGAACAACTTAGCTTGACCTAGCTCACCTGAAACATGCTCAGGACATTTAACACGAGCTAGCATTTGGGCAAGATCATCTAACACAAAGCTTATTTTAGAATAAAATGTTGAACATATCACAATTTATCGAACATTGTACTTAAAATGCAAACCCGAATATCCTCATTTAAATTTTGAAGTAAATTTTTTACTCTCCACCATTGTTAAGTTGGAGTACTGTGAATCAGGGACCTTCTGTATCATCTCCCTTGTACAGAAGAGAACAGCAAAAAAAAAAAAAAAAAGCCCAAGAAGTTCAGTTGTACCCTTGACAGGTCATGGAGCTGGGGATCAGGCCCAGGCAATCCAGCTGAAGCCCATGACCTTCACCAGCACCTTCAGCTTGAAAATACTCCTTGAATTTGGGAACTGGGATACCATGACTTCAGGGGGATCAGTGAACTCCCTTCCTTCTACTCTGGGGTCAGGCTCATCTTCCATTGAAGGATGGTTATTCAGTCTTTCTCTAAAACAGCCTGTTTACGAAAGAAAGAAGGAGACTGCAATTACTAATATGTTTTATTTTAAAGATTTATTTATTTGTGCATACAGAACTGGGGTACAGGCCAGAGGCTCAGGGGCGGCGAGAGGCTTCACCAGAGACAGAGTGTGGAACAGAACAGGCAGATCAATGAAGTACCCTGCTGAGGGGAGCAGTGGGCGGGTCAGGAGAGGTCTGCCACACCATGTGGTCACCTCCGGGGCAGGCGGGAATCGAACTCATGCGGAAGTGGTTTTAGCTTCTCAGTACTATGCTTTAACCCGCTGCGCCACCAGGGAGGGCCACTAATATGTTTTATTAAAAATCAGTGGGTGGCCCTCCCTGGTGGTGCAGCAGGTTAAAGCACAGCACTAAGAAGCTAAAGCCACTTTCCCATGAGTTCTATCCCTGCCTGCCCCGGGGTTGACCACATGGCATGGCAGCCCTCTCCTGACGTGCCCGCTGCTCCCCTCAGCAGTGTACTTTGTCGATCTGCCTGTTCTGCTCCCCGCTGTCTCTGGTGAATCCTCTCACTCTCTGCATCTCTGGCCTGTACCCCAGTTCTGTATGAATAAATAAATAAATCTTTAAAAAATATCAGCGGGCATACCATTTTAGTGGTGGCCTTCCAAAGAATGAAGATAATGCTTATTATTTATATGTCTCATAACTTATGTACATACATCATTGCTCTAACCAATGAAAAGCAAATGAGCATCTTCAAATACAACAGCCGAGGGCCAAGACCCTAGAGAAACCTCTGTACCTTCAGGCTGCCAATGCTGTGGTCATGCTGGACTGTGGCTTCAGGTCAGTCTGGTTCTGCTGTGTCTGCTGAGGATGGCAACATTTCCATCTCCCCACTTTTCCACACTCTGTTTAAATACCGCACATTTCCCAGATGGTTCCTTTGGTTTCAGGCAGTATCACATCTGAGTCGCACTTGGCTAATTCCTAGTCAAAAAATGGTGTGAGCCATCATGGTCACATCCCGACAGCCAGCAGCCCCTGCAAGACTGCCTGTATGGATTGTTGAATCTCTGAGACAGGTTTTGGAACTTAATAAAGAGCAGACCAAGAAGACATGAGGGTATCAGTGAACGATGTGTCCTTGGGACCCAGGGAAACAGAAGACAGCAATTGGGCTCCTACTTTTGTCTTCCTGGCTGAACCCTGGGTGTCAGACACTGCTTAGAAGTTGCCTGATGCCTTGGGTGTAGGATGCCACCTGTGCAGTTCTGTTTTAAAATGATGGGTCCCAGCATCTGTGTACATAATTTAAAATTAATTTACATTCCTATTTTGCTTGATATGATAAGCCTGTGCACTGGTATGATTAGAGAAAAGACAATGGGGAAAGGGTTGAGAGAGGCATTTCTTAGAATACTAAAATTCAACATTATTTGAATGAATTCTTCAAAATGTTGTTCAGCAATAGTGAATTGATAGGTGGTAGAATGGTGGACGAATGGATGAATTGGTGGATGGATGTAGAAAGGAGGGGGAGACAGATAGATGGAGGGGTGATTATTTATTTTGGATTGTAGGTGCTTTTACTTTGTCTGCACTCATCTGTCTTTTCTAAAATATTTTACTGCTAATGTAAGTGTGAAATGGGAACTGGCCTGCATAAGCCTGGAGGTAGACAGACCTGTGCCACCAGCTGCTTGCTAGTTGCTGTTCTTCATGATGTATTTCCACTTCTCTTCTTTCTGTTCACATGGGAGTTTGCATCTTCTTGAAGTCAGGCATAGCTCTGTAGTTTGCTCGCATTCTGAAATATGAGCAGAAGAGACAATTATCCTGTTGGGTGGGAGAGTGGAACTAACACACTGTAGAGGCTGGTGATGAGTCAGAAGCTGGTGGCTCCAGCTGCCTGAACCCCTGCTGATCATGGGGAACATGGTCTCATATTTTGACATTGACGGAATAATAATCCTTGAGTGTTTTGCAGCATGGAGTTTGGGGGCTTCTTCACTGTATCTTGATTGATTGCAGAAGATCTTGTAG
The DNA here is from genome assembly GCF_000260355.1 of Condylura cristata. NCBI lineage: Eukaryota > Metazoa > Chordata > Mammalia > Eulipotyphla > Talpidae > Condylura > Condylura cristata. Next base: position 8,830,355 of record NW_004567129.1, on the reverse strand, counting down.
GCTTCCAAGCTATGACAGGAGTTTCAGTTGGACTTTGTATACATGTTCATTTTGCCAATGCAGAGAGCAGACTTTGCCCAAATAAGCCCTGCACTTATCCTGTGTTAATTCTCCTACTTCTGACTAAAACAGTCCTGGGTTGTTTGGTGGTGATGGAATAGTCTCACCTCTTGAATGCGGTAAAGCCTAGGTGTCTATACATTTGATAAAATAAGGCAGAAATTTACACAAATGTATTCCAAATTAAAAACAAAAACAAATGCACCCAACACTGAGGGAAGTAGCACCTGCAGTCTCATATACTGTATTGTCCTGCGTCAAAATTTTGGTTTTGGATAGGAGACCCAATAGTAAGATGTCACCACTGGCAGAAGCTGGGAGACTGATATATGGACACTCTTGGCCCTATTTTTGTCATTCCTTGTCTCTATAATGAATGTTAAGTAAATGTTCATGAGTTAAGCCAAGAGGGTAAATTGCAGTCAGTTCCAAACTCACTAACCTGCCTTGGCGAGGGAAGCCCACACTGGCAGGCCCAGCCTCTTGCCCTCACCTTGCAATGACCAGTTCACGCCACCATAAATGGCTTCCAGCTGTAGTCCTTCCACTATGGCACACCCCATGTAGAACATATCACATGATAGATATTCTCAAAACATTTCCCGATCTGTCCATCAGAAAAGCAAAGCCCTCAACCCATGCACATAAACACACACCCACACCCTGATGCTCAAGCTGTTTTATGTCTCTGCACTTACTGTCTCACATGGTTTCTCTGCATCTCTCAGGTCAGTAGCAGAAACAGGAAACCTGATCCGGAGGGCAGGAGAATTACCTGAGTAATAGTGTGGACTTGAATCACTGTCCCCAGGAGCCTAGTAACCCTCAGCTTGTGGATTAGTCTGTTGAACTACTTGATGGCTTGTGACCCCTAGTTCCCCCTGGATGTGTATGTTCTGATTTTGTTCTTATTGCTAGTGGCAGCTCTGTGCTTTATTTTAAAGGGAAGGAGGAGGAGGACCTAAAGACAACCTACCAGCTGGAAGTCACACATACAGAGGAATATGCGGGCCCACTCAATCCTGCCATCATTTTTGCTGCAGCATTGCTTTGGGGTTACCATCTGGGAATGTTCTCCCAGTTTTATGGGGGGAATATGCACATTAACTTTTATAAAATGTAGCCTGCCTATCTCTTGGAATTTCCAGAGGGGACTTGGCTGAGAGGAAAAGTATCTCTGCCACCTCCTCCCCAACAGGAAGAATCTCTGACTGTGCTCTTGCAGTATTTCAGAAAAAAATTCTGTACAGCATGAGTGCCATGTTCCAAGCAAGTGAGGCTGGGGCCAGAAGAGACAAGAGGAGGGTGAAAGGACACATTCCTCCTCAGAGTATTAATTGTTTACAAGGCATAAGAATCTCCGTGGGCAATGACAGTTAGCATGGGCCACCTGAAGAGACAGTAGCCATCAGATAAGTATTGATTAGTCAGACAGAAAGCGAGTGCGTTTCACTCTTGATCTAGAGGGCCAAGCTCTGCACCCAGGGCATGGCCTCATAGGGCAGTTCACTTCTGCTGTGGCCTCCTGCATAGGTCAAGGACCCCACAGCGACTTTTCCCTGATCTCAGGAAATTCTAACAAGACCAGGTGTGGCGACTTTCCCCTTGTCCCAGGATCAAGTGAAATGCTTCTCTTCCTCCTTCAGAATGCTGCAGGTTTCTGCATTGTTTGTTATCCAAGGGATTGAAATCTACATTGGGTAACTTGCCTTGGCTGCTGGGGCTGGGCAAGGCACCTAATCCTCCGTATCCCCCGTATCCCTTCTCCTATACACAATTTCAATCCTCTGTTAGGCTCAGCAGTGATGCCATGTGCAGGAAGGGCCCTTGGTGTTACCATGATTCCATCACCCTCCTGCATGGTATCCACCCAAACCACCGTTTACTGCTGGTTGGCATCAGAGAATGCTTTGGGCACAGAAGGCAGCTTATCTTTTTATACCTCCTCTCCACTGGGCAGGAGGTTGGGTGCTTCATACTTATCCTCACAACTCTGTAAGTAGGTCATTAATATCCACTTTTGAGAACAGGGAAACTGAGGCTCAGAAATCCTAACTAGCCCCAACTCAGTGATCTCTCCAGCTACCCCTGCCTCATAGCTCTGTGCTCAAGACTTGGAACTTGGTTAGAGTCCAGGACTGAGGCAGCCGAGATGAGCTGCTGCAGATACACTAGTGTCCCGGAGCGGTGTGGGGCTCAGCCGGTCAGGCTGGAGAACAGTCTCAGATGTGCCGTCTGCAGCTCCCTTCACAGCCTTAGTGCTATCACGTTATTCTCATGGTCTTTCTTTAGCATCACTGTCTAGACAACAATTCCCAAGATCACTGTTAGTTTTATGGGTTCTTCTTCCCTGAAAAGGCAGGTGGCCTCTGCCTTCTGGGCTGTCTGTCCTTCAGAGGAGGCAGATCTAAAAATGATAGTATTTAATCTTGGATCCCAAAGTGCAGCCAGAAGTAAACATTAGAAGTGCCCCATAAACACAAGGCAAGTCTGACAGGCATCCTTGAGGTTGAGCTTTCCAGAGTCCTGCCCAGAGCCCTGGGACATGGTGGCTGTGAATCCTGATGCCTTTGGTCTCCTTCTCATATCTCTGCTGGAGGAAACTTGTGCTTTGGCATTAAACTGGCTTGCAGTCTATCCTTGCCATCAACCCTTCCTAGATTTGCAATCTCCTGTCAGATGCCACGTTGTAAAAATCAACATATAGTCTGTCTCTCCATTGTTGTGGGGACATAATGGGATCATGACACCCAGCCCACGTTAGGCTCTGACTAGATGTTGTCGTCATTGTCATTGCTACTGAATCCATAGATGTATATCGCCTATCTATGGAGTTTTCTGGGTTACTATGCTGGGGTGAGGTGGGGGTCTACATCCAGAGTTCTCCAGGATACTAAACCAGGGGCATCTGGGCCTATCACTGGTGTGAGTTTTGCCTGCTCTTGTATTTTCTAGAAATGAATTGTCTTAATTTTTGATGCAGACTTTGTAGAACCATTTCACAACTCAAATGGCAGCTTTTGAGATTAAAACACCAAACTTTATTATAATTGCTTTCTGAGAAAAAAAAACAATTATAATAAAGTCAAAGCAAAAAACAACAAACAACTATAAACCAAAGACATTCTTTGGCGGTGGAGAGGGGAATATAGGCTCAAAACTGGGTGGGAAGAGCACTAGGTACTATGGTGATGGCACATGAGTGAAGTGATGGTGGGAAGTCCACGGGGATTACAACTGAGATGAAAACAATGTACAAAATGAAGAATGATGTAAATATATATATGTGTAAAATTAAAAATAAATAAATAAAAAACAAACCCTAAAAACCCTAAAAAAAAAAAAAAAAGCCAGGCTTTGTTCTGGTGTTCTCCTATCGCTCTAGTTTCTTAGGCCACAGACTGAGGGGAGAAGACTTAGGCTAAGGACCCTTTGGATTAGAACAGCACATCCCCCAGCCTGCAGGTTTAACAGAGTCCAGCCACAGAGCCTCCCCAAACTTGGCAGTAAAAGCCCCGTTCTTCCACTCATTCGATGATTTATATTCTCTCTGGGCGTCTAATATTAAACAGGGGAATTCTGACATGTTCCATAACACATTTACTGTAACTTGATACCATGAACTAAACTTGCTGTTATTTATCATTTCTTTTTATTTTCTCTCATTCCAGCACAAAGCCAAGGTAGAAGCAATGACCCTGGACCTCGCTCTGCTTCGTAGCGTGCAGCATTTCGCTGAAGCATTCAAGGCCAAGAATGTGTGAGTGTTCCAGTGGCGGGTCATAGATCATAATAGCTTGCTATTGTAATGTCTTTATCAGATGAACACAACTGGGGAAATGCGGGGCTGCAGTGTCGTCCTGGCTTCCAAACAGGGTCTCATTTATATTGGCCTGTTAGGCTGTGCTGTCCTTTCTCCATTCCAAGTCACCCTAATTAAAAAGATGTGTTATCCATCTAATAAGGGCTCCCCAGTTAAAAAAGAAAAGATAGAAATAAAACACTCCTAAAAGTGCCAGGGAATAAAAACCAGCCCCCATGTAAGTTAGAGATCCAGGTTAGAGATACTTTGCAGCCCACCTTAGAATTGAGAAAAACTGTAATTTCCTTGTATTCAGGAACAAGAGCCCTCATTACCCAGTACTGCAAAGGGGCCAAGACCGGGTGTGAGGAGAGTCTGCTATTCATGCAGGCCTGTTGCAAAAACACTGATGTATGTGATGCACTTTATACTCGGACGATGTGATGTGGTGTAGAAAGGTGGCTCCAGACAAACAGACATGAGATGTCATGAGATGTTTGCTCCTCTGCACCATCCTTTCTTGATCTTTCAAGACGCCTGAAGGAGTAAGCCTTATCCCAGGGCCAACATGTTTTCTGTCATCACTCACTGAGCTTTCCTTTGAGCAGGCCACAGACCAGCGCTGGGGAACGCAAGGGCTTGCTCCGTCTTTCTAGTCTTTCCTTCCCAAATATTTATTTATACGGTTGCCTCATATTTAGGGCAAGTTAGTACTGGCTTCTGGTTTAACATCGCGGTTTCAGTTTCATTAAAAAATAGCTTCCCTAAATTATTTTTTTCAGTGAATTGAATTAAACATGAGGATTAAGTTAATAATAGTCAGGTGGTGCCAAGGATAAGATAGTTCCAGAAGTGGCACCAGAGTGACGGGATTTGTGGAAGGCTGATAAAAGACAAGCTCCTTTCGGGTAAGCTCTGCTAGGAGCCTGGGTTTGGTAGTTCTCCAAGCAGGTGATGGATGTCCCGGGAGGCATCTGGACCACAGATTTGAATGATCCGATGTAGGTCTGACTGTGCCATGCCATCCAATTCCACTCCCTCTTGAGGCTCCCTTCATGTCTCCTGCTGCTCTTTTAGACAATTCATCCGTTCTCCAAAGCTGTTTCTTCATCTTGGAAACACAGTGGCAGTTGCCCCATTTCTTTAGGTGCAGGGTCCTCCTGTGTATGCTCAGCTCTCTCTCAGACCCTCAAGTCAGGATACAGCAATACCTTCTCCATCATTGTCATTTATACCTTTGTCATTGATTGTTTATTTACTTAACACACGTATCCTGAATGAGTCCTGAGTCCCAGGCGCTCTTCAAGGCTCTGGAAGAGAGTGGCTTCTGTGGAAGCCCTGTTAACCTCAGGCAAGCCATGATCCCAGTTGTTAGCAAGCAATTGTATTGGTAATGATTAGCTCTTAACCTGAAGTTTTTGTGGCTGTTTGGGAGGGAATAATAATAATAAAACAACAATAGCAGCAGAAGTTACCCATCTAACTTATTATTATCCATACACTAGGAATTTGCATGCATGTTGTGATTTAATCTCTTAAGTAACTGGTTGGGGTAGATGCTAGAATGAGTTCTGTCCTACAGAGGAGGGAAGTGAGAGGAGAGAGGATACATTATCCGGAGTGTCGAATGGGAAGCAGAGAGGCTGCGATCAAGTGTGTTGAGTCACCCCAGAGCCCTTTCTCTTTCTGCCCTGGTCTTTCATTTTCAGTGTGATGGAGACTGAGATCAGAGACAGTGGGCAACTGTCATAGGGTCCCTGGACAGGCTGGTGGCCGGCTGATGCAGGATTTTCATCCAGGTTCTGACTCTGCGCTGGCCGGAGCTCAGAAGTGCTGCCTCTTAAGGCTCCTTCCAATCCTGGAGGCAGAATGCTTGGAAGCAAGCAGCTTTTCCTAAGAGAGCCAACTGTTACATAATAGAACTAGCTTCCAAGTCTTAACGGGACCATTAGTTTTTAACCATTAAGTCATTCAGAAATCATCAAATTCAAGTGCCTTTTGTAATCACCAAGCCAAGCCTAAACTCTTGGAGAAAGCCATCACCCATTTTGCCTTAATCCTTGATTTTAGCAAACAACTTGGAGCTTTTGTACTTCGAGGTTCAGAAACAAGGGCGATTTTCCTTTTAGCAAGCCCTGTACCACAAACTCTTTTTTATATGTCTCTGGAGAGTACAGTCTTTTACATGGCTTAGAGAAATATTGTGGTGGCGAAAATATGCATAAAAAAGTGAGCAATTTTGCTTTTGAAATGCTGCCAGAGCGAATTCTCCCCTGGATAGGCAGATGACAGTTCAGTACTTACAGGTCTTTAGATTCAGAGGACTGTCAGAAGTGAATGTAAGTGCCAGTGAGTAGGCTGCCAGAAAAACACGTGTAGCTATTCTTATCACCTCCCATCTTCAGACATTAAAGTTTCCTTGTGTGTAAAACATAATGACAAACGAAAGGAAGGCTGCCAGTTTGGAACCAATCTCTTTTTCTGCTGTTGGACCAAGTAGCGGAAAAACCTTAAAATGTAAATCCCTCATGGATGCCCCCCTTTCACATTCCCTTGTAAAGCCTGTCTAAGAGCATTCCAGAAATATCATCAGGCTGCTTCTCCCTATGTGCATTCCCTGGGTTCATGCTCTAGCTCTAGTGTGGCTCTTCATGCTGGTTCAGGCAGCAAGCTGTGTCACTGGAGACAGAAAAGGCTAGAAACAGATGCAAGGTGCATGCGTGGGTGGGAGATGCCTCTTGAAGCTTCCCTCCCTCTGCCTTCAACAGGAGGAGGTGTGAATTCAGCCTCTTCTGGGATATCCTTTCTTTGGGGGTGCTTATGGGGAAGGAGGGCGTCATCTCGATTTCGCAAATTAAAGATCTTTTACAGAGACTCTGAATCACTTCCCTACAATTCCCTAAGTGGTGATCCCAAGTCTGTATCCAGAGCAGCTGTCCCTTGAATGACATCTTATTCTTCAGCCCTATTTTTCAGAATATGGAATTGTGTGTTGGTTTGCATTGCTGAGTAACAAGTTACTCTGCTTTAGTGAATTTAAGTTATTTAAAACAGAAGTTCTTCTGTGTTTCTCTGTTTAAGTAGAGATGCAAGTAAAGCCAATGAAGTTTAACCTGTAGTTTTCCCCTCAGTTTTTAAAATTTTACATGATTTTTAAATATCTTTTTTATTCACTACAGGGATTTCTGAATATCACCTCCTCGCCCCCTCTCCCCCACTTATCCTTTGACCCTTTCCTTTTTAAAAGGAAACTTTAACGCACCCTACTTATTAAACGAGGTTATTATCTCTGGCCTAGACTTCCCCTAGGCTGGCCTCCTGTTCTCTGTAGTTCAGTGACAGCATCACTGTGGTGTCATTTAACCTGTTCTTTTGTCTCCTAAGTTTCCTGTGAAAAGAGGCTTGATCAAATTCCAGTTTAATTTGTTGGCAAGAACACTTTGTATTGGCGAAGTGGCCTTCCAATAACAGGACACAAAGTCTGGTTGCCAAAGCCACTTTGAAGGCTCAGCACCAGCACACCCTGACCATCTCCTTGCTCTGCCTACCCCTTGGTTTCCAATCATGCATTCTGTTAGTCTCCACTCACTCTTCTGGGTGGTCAGCCCAGGAAAACTCAGCCTGCTTCCAGACACTTCTCCCAGTTAATGGTGGTGGTGGTCAGCCAGTGTGTCTCAGGTCGAATTATTTTGGGCATTACTGGAAAGTTCCAAACCAAAAGCTGTGGTAAGTCCCAACCAAACGAAGTTTTGAAGGCTATTTTTGTTGAAACTGCAATCCTGTAATACAGCCAGCCTCCCCGCCTCTGGCAGGCACAGGCATCTATCAGAGAAGGAGAAGCTGGGACCCTTACTAATGGTTTAGGCCAAATACTAAGATTTTCTGTGAAGGGCTCTGAAACAATCGTGTGTTGTTTTTGGTGCTTTTGCTTGTTTTCAGCCCTGGTTATATCTGCTGGTCATATGGAAGTGAGCACAGTTTGAAGAGCTCTGGAAAAGTTTAACAGCTCCTGGAGCTCAGAGCACTCTCTCTCTATTTTTGTTTCTTTTTCAGAAAAAGTTTGATAGCTGCAGTTCCACATTATGAACAGATACCTGGATTCCATTCCAATTCTGAAATTTTAATAATGTCTGATGGCCGTACTAAAGAACTTTGCTGCTTGGTTCCTAGTGAACAATCGGCTCTTTAAATATTGACAGAGTTTTGATTTATTCTTGAAATGACTTGACATTGATCGTATATCCAGATTCAAATAATATAAGCAGTTCTAAAGAGTTTTAGAGCTCCAGTTTTGATCATGAATATTTACTGTCTTTTGTAAATTTTCTGTTTCCAGTATAATTTAAATAAATTAAGCTTTTCCACTTAGAAAATATTACAGAAAAACCATTTTTAAAGAGGGTTGAAAGGACAGTTTTCTATTCTTTCTTTACTTTAAAAACATTTAATGGGGAGAGTCTTTAACAAAGCTATCCATTTTCACTTTTTACTTAATTTCTTTCAGAACTTGAATTGATTAATCCCAGATATAATATTCTTGGAGTGAATGTTATATCTGGGATTTTGCTGTCTCTAACCCTCCTATGGAAGTGGGTGGGCTATGAATTATAAACAAATTCCAAATTTTGAGGGATAAATTACCCTGAAGATAGATGTGTAAATTACATCTTGCTCGTTCTTTTTCTCCCTCCCTGGCTCCATTTTAAGAATAATGTTTTAGCCAACTTATCTGTATTACTCTTTGCTCAACATGAGAAATCCATTTCAGGTTTGCCTAACGGAGGATCATGTTGCTTTGCTTTTCCATACAATATGAAAACTAAAAGAAAAACAGACAGATTTTCACTGTAGAGATCTCTTTAACTCTTTAATTTAAATCTTAATTATAGCTTTTGAAGGAGGAATTTTGAAAGCCTACAAGTCAGTGTTCTCCCATCCCATTCCCCATTCATTTTCCATCTCAAGGTATTGAAAAATTGTAATGTGAACATTTACTATATTGAGAAATATCAGGGAAGATGTTTTCCTCCTAAGTAAATTCAACTTTTTTAACTAAAATTAACTAAAATTTAACTCTTCAGGCATCAGGTCTTTTCTGTTAATATTCTTTAATTATATAAAGATTTTATGCTGTCATTCCTTATCAAAACAAAATCCTAACTCAAAATTGTACAGTGTAGTGTAACAATCAGTAAAGTTTTAAATAAAGGACTATGGGACTTTTTAGCTCATAAGATCTCTATTACAACCAACCACTCAAAGCTGCCTTTGAGGCACTAAAGCACCATGGGCAATATGTATGTTGATAAGCATGACTGTGTTCCACTAAAACTTTATTTAAAAAGAGTATTTATCCACTATAATGGGCCAACCCCTGATGTAGTGAAAAGAACATAGGTTTGGGGGAATCAACTGAACTCAGATTTAAATTCCAGTTCTTCTACTTACCAGCTATATGGTCTTGGGCCAAATAGAAGCATTTTTTTTTTGTCTCATTTCCCAGATCCTAGTAAAGTTGCTTGTTACATATGCTCTTCTGGGTTATTGAGGGAACAGCCATAATGCATGAAGTAATCAGACATGCCTCAGTGCCTTGGCTTTGTTAATATATGTTTGTATCTTATCTTGCTTTAAAATTATTTGGGAGGCTTTAAAGAATACAGACAGGGTAATAAAAAGAAAAATAAAAAAGCTACGTAGCAGGTAAAGAGGATAACAGTGGACTAGTAGGATGTGACCAGAGAGGTTGTATAGATTTCATAAGGTTTTCAAAGTCATTAAAATTGGGCTTCAGAATGATTTCAGAGTTATTAAAATTGGGCTTCAGAATGAGCTTTGAGATTCCTGGCAACCAAGAGCAGAGAAGGGATAGGAAAAGAGAGGATGTGAACTTTACACTTTTCACAGTGTATAAGCACTGCCAGAACAAAGCAGAAGTGATTGTCACCCCAGTGAGGCTCTCTGCTGAGGTCACAGAGTACTTGCCACTTTCCTGTTGTGTCCCTCCCTCTGCTGTTACTTGCTATAAGGTCCTGGGGCTTCACAGAGGTACTTCACAGTTCTTTCAGAGTGCACAGCTAGGCCCTATTTCCTTTGCTGCTACTGCATGTATTTTCCTTTGTGTTCAGGAGCTTTTTCAGATGAGTAGGTTTGTCGTATGTTCAAGCTGTTTTGGAAAAGAGGGGTACAGTGGAGCATACTGAAAATAAGTCACCTGTATTCTGGGATACTAGGGTACCCGGAAAGCCTTCTTCCTGTTCTTCATTTTTTTTTTTAATTTTTTATTTTTAAGTTCTCCCTTTCCTTCATCTCATTTTTTATTCACTGCTTCCCACAGTGTCAACAACTGGCTTAGCCTTTGGAATAAGACCATTTGCCATCTCACTTCTCCTGTGTCTTACCTCTCTCACACTATGGTGCAGGATTTTTAATGACTTTATATGATGATGATCTGAAAAAAAAAACATACCCTTAATTCGGGTACACTTTGTAATTAAAAGTTCCCAGGAACAGAATATTTCAGCTGGCCTTTTTGCTGTCATTAAAAGTCATCCCTGCTAAGAAATCCATGAAAATATGCTTGAATCAACCACAGCAATGTTAGCAAAATAAGCGATTTTGATTCCCCAGCAGTGTTACAGTTCCAACTATCAGTGTCATGTTTCCTGAAATTAGTTTGATGCTTGTGAATCACACAAAACACCCAGAAAGCCCCCTGCCCCTTCCTGAAAGAATAAGCAGGCAGTTTGGGAGGGTAAATGCAGTGACTCCCTCACACACCCTCGATCCCACTAATTCATCAGCCAAAAACATGTCTTTAACTCTAGTAAAGAGTATTAATTTTTTTTTGCTGGCGGTCAGTAGTGATCACTTAAAGCAATGAATTAACTTGAGCATAATTCAGCAGTGTTTTTCTGTAAAAAGTCAGATAAATAAATATGTACAACTTATAAGTACTTTTGCCTTTATGAGCCACATTGTCTCTGTAGCAACCACTCAACCATTATTGAATGTGTCTTGAGTGTTGAGTGAGACCATTGTAATGCAGAAGTAGCCACTGATAATATGAACTTGACCTGGCATGTGGCTCAGTTCCAAAAATCTTTATTTCCAAAAACAGAAAGTGGCTTTGATTTGGGATTTGGCCTGATTGCTATGGTTGGCTAACTTCTGGCCTAGAACCCACTGTCCCTTGAAAAATAACTCATTTGTAAATAACATCCTATGTCACTGAGATAAATCGGTCATTTTTCTTACAAAATGGCTCAAATTCTGTCTGGTTGAGATAAATAAGTATAATAACCCTTGTGTGTACATGGTTAATTTCAGCTGTCTGTAGAAATCATGCTAGAGGCTGCAAACAGAGATGACTTTGAGTAGAACAATGTACTGTGTTGAGTTTTGGAAATGCCATCTTATAAGGTAACAAGTCAGGGAAGACACTTAAGTATTGTTCAATAATGAAAACACTGACGATTTAACTGATAGTAATATTTATCACCTATATATCATGGATCACACCTGCCTAGTAACTTGTACACCATCCCATTTTATCCTTACAAGGGTTTAGAAAGTAGGTCAAACATGGTAATAAATGGCAGTATCTTCTGGTCTAGCTGAATGCAAGGATCCACCACATTTTAAGAGATCAAGAAATCAAGGCTTAAAGAGATAAAGGATCTTGACTAAGATTATGTAAACTAGCAGATAGTAAAACTAGGACTTACTCCAAAATTTGATCTGCCTCTGAGCTCAACTTAGAATTTAGGTTGGAGAATCAGAAAGAGCTATCTCATTTGGGAAATGCATGATATAAGACCTATGACTTCTGAAGGGGATTTGTCCCACAAATAGGATGAATGACAGCCCCTGTCCACTGGGACAATCATTAAAGTCACTTCAAGGTTGAAGGAGATACTTCTTCCCGCCAGTTTTCTATTACCAAGAGCAAATTGTTTCTACTGAAATATATTGAAAAGAGCTTAAACTCAGTGGAGGAGAGTGGCCCATTTCTTCAATTAAGATTCTGAGCCTGTGTTCCCCCAAATACCTAGAAGGTGTCTCTTCATGGAATCACTTTAAGTGTAAATGACAGCTGTTTACTCTCACTCACAGTTACCTTACTCCAAGCATCAGTGTTACATGCTCATTTCCCTTTAGTTCCTACTTGCCTTCATAGGGATGCTGATCAGGAAGACAGAAGAAGGCCAAGGGATCATATTGTTATTTAGACATCTGAACTGCCAGAGTGAGCACTCTTGAATGCAAACCCAGCCCTGATTCTGTCCTGGGGAAAAGCCCTTTGGGGATGTCCTGCCATCTGGCATGCAAGGGCTGTCCTTGATGGTGTGTTCTTGATGATGTGCTCCAACAAGTAGCTCTTGAGATGCTGTCTTTTATGGCCATGTCTTCTTTACCCCGTGTCTCTATGCTGTGCTCTTCACTGAGCTGACCACAGTCTCTGCCTCTTGACTCTGGGCCCCCACTCCTTACTTGTGCCATGGTCATCCTATCTGTCTGTCACCTGCTCAGTCGGTGACTTTGTCACCTTTCTCTCCACTAATCTTCACCAGAGCTGGATTGTAAAGTCTTTTCTTGGAACATCAACAACACTCCCAGTCATTGTACTTGGAATACTTTGAGGATTTTTTTTTTTAATATTGATTTTTCTTTGTGAGACTAAGTCCCAGAGAAGCAGGAACCTTGGCTAATTCATCTTTGTCTTAGCTTGAAATCTGTTCTACAACTTACTAAGATGGTGACCTTGGCAATTTCTTAATCTCTCTTTGCTCCATCCTTAGAAGTGGAAAATGATAGTAGTATCACTTTGGAGTAGTTGAGAGGATCAAATAACATGTTTATAAAACATAGTACCTGATAACCTAATAAGCACTTAGTATAGTTTGGAGTTTATCATCATTGTTACTTTACCATCATCATTTGCAGTTATTACATTTATTACCTTGTAGTAAGCTCAGGAAAAGAAAGGGATGGTTGGATGGATGGATGGATGGATGAATGGGTGGATGGGAAGGAGGGAGGGAAGGATGGAAGGAAGCCCAAGGAAAGGAAACCCATAGTTCTGTTTGGTGCTGAACTTTTTTTTTTTTTTTTAAGATTTATTTTTTTTGTGCATACAGAACTGGGGCACAGGCCAGAGGCTCAGGGGCGGTGAGACGATTCACCAGAGACAGAGCGGGGAGCAGAACAGGCAGATCAACGAAGTCCACTGCTGAGGGGAACAGTGGGCCGGTCAGGAGAGGTCTGCCACGCCATGTGGTCACCTCCCGGGCAGGCGGGAATTGAACTCATGCGGAAGTGGCTCTAGATTCTCAATGCTGTGTTTTAACCCGCTGTGCCACCAGGGAGGGCCGGTGCTGAACTTTTTTAAAATGCCAATTCTCAATCATCTAAAGTTCTTGAATCGGTGCCTTCTTAGGTGGTTTAGAGACTATGCATTTGAAGATCTTGAGAGACATAGTTTTAAGTAATCATGTATACAATCTTTTTTTGAGGGAAATACCTTAAAGTTTCCTTTCTCAGAATCTGAATACATTTATCTGTGAGAAGGCAGGGTCACACCATTCCGGTATGGAGCTTATGATTTAGCCTGGCCTTGCATGCTGTGGTAGAGAAAGGGCATCCGAGCCGCAGTCAGTTCTTTGAGCTGCGCTAAGACCACCTACCCAGCACATCTGTGACGTTAGGGTTAACATTTGGTTACTCTCTGAGATTTCTTGGTTTATGTAAGATTTGGGAAAACCATTTTGGTGTCTGTGGTTCAGAATTATATTTCCCAGCTCGGCCCGTGAATCCAGCTTGGTTTTTCAACTTGTACCATCTAACTAACCACCCCCCCACCCCCCATTGTCACGTTGGAATTCTACTTTTACATAATTGACATGTTGGGAAGTTGGGCAAAAACCACACTGAAATTGTATTTTAATAACAGAGGAACCATCTTCCCCCCCCCCCAGTAAATTGTTGAGAAACTAATTCTTGTCAGTCTAAATACTTGAATATACTTTAGAAATAAATCAGTGGTGCTATATTGTGGCAGCCTGCTGAAAATCCCCAAGGAAGATCATATTTTTAGTTGAAGTACTTGTCACTGCACCTCGTTTTTAATATCGTGATTCCTTTCTTTTCTTCATTTTGTAAGAATCTACTCAGTACCTTGTCATTTGGAAAAAATATATAAATGGGTGCTCTCAATTAACTGCAAAATTCTTCCATTGGCCTTTTAAGCTTCAGCTGCTGTTAGAATTCAGTCACTGACTCATAATCAAAAAGATATTTGAGCTGACATTATGCAATAATTGATAACCAAAAGCAGAAAGAAGAAAAAAAAAAGTTCTGGTTGTCTCAGAAGTGCAAGTAATGGGTAAGTTGACAAATGCTACAGCTATAGGAAATGGATCTTAGCAGAATGTCTCTAGCCTAAAAGGACTGCTCTGTCTCTGTTTTCCATATCAGACTTCTAAACTCCTAGGAAACTGTCACAGGGGTTTCCCAGCGTGACTGTGCGTGGAGTCAGCTGGGGATGGTTGAAAACACAGAAACCTGGCCGTGCCTGAGCTGACTCAAGCCTGCTGGCTCTGTTGTTCCAGGCATCCATTTGAACTTTAAAGCTTCCCAACTAATGACCAGGTCTCAAGTACTGGTTATTCTTTGCCCACCTGGAGCCCAGGCACCCCTTTGTCTGTTCTCATCTTCTCTCCTAATGCTGCTCAAAGCTGACAAGGGCTTCCTAAAGAGCCCGTTAATGTATGTACTGGGAAGATCACAGGCTTGCAATCAATCAGCTCAGGTTCAAATCCTGCCTTGATGACTATGGACTGAGTCTTGGTTTCACATCTGTGCTGAGGAAAGTAATAGAGCGTCAGAGTTGGTGTCTGAAGACTGAAAGTCATAGTCTGTGGATCTCAAGGATGCCTTGGTGTCTGAAAAAGAGTGGATCCCCATAAAAGGGGTTTTATGTGCTTGGGACTATCAATTAGTGAGGTGTGCCCTGTATTTACATATATCTATATATATGATCACTTAATGATGACTTTTTCTATTTTTTTCTCTGCTTATACTCTAAAAAGAAAACTGTGGGCTGTGTTACATATATTCACTTTTTTATTAAAAAACTTTCAGTGAGATATAATTTGTATAATAAATTCACCATTTTAAAATTTTAAGTTCAGTGGTTTTTTTAGTGTATTCACTAGGTAGTGCAGCCAGCAGCATTGTTGATTTCGAGAACATTTCCAAAATCCCAAAAATGACTTCATAACTACTAGCAGCCTTTCTGCAGTCCCACCTCACCTTACTTCCCAGCAACCTCTTCTCTACTTTTGGACCAGTGCACTTGTGGCCCATTTCATCTAGCATAGCAGTTCTCAAAATCCATCTATGTTCAAAAAGCATTGTCCTTTATTCCTTTTTATTGCTGAGTAATATTCCCTTTCTGAATAGGGAATAATATTCCCTATTTGAATATTCAACCGTTGATGGCTATTTGGGCCATTTCTACATTTTTTAATATCTGGAATTGTGTCGTGATGGACATTTCTAGGGTTTTTGTTGTTGTTGACATATGTTGTTGTTGTTGTTGTTGTTATTATTATTATTATTATATCTTATGAGTGTATACCTACTAGTAGAATTCATTGCTAGATTATATTGTAGCTTTATGTTTAACTTTTTGAGGAACCAAACTCTTTTCCACAGCAACTATACCATTTTATATTTCCACCAGCAATGTATGATGAGGTTTCTGGTTTCTTCACATCCTCATCAACACTTGTTATTGACTTTTATATTTGTGTTACATTATAGCTTTTTTTTTTTTATTACAGAAACCCTAATGGTTGTGAATATGTCATACATATTCTTATGTAATCTGTTTTTTTTTTTTTTTTACACTCTGAATGCTGTGGGCATAATTTCATTTTATTAAACATATTCCTCACATTTGAATTTTAAGGAGTTTACAGTACTTCTTTGCATATAACAAAATCACTTAATCAGTCTTGAGCTGTTGAATGTTAAGTTGCGTCTAGTTTTTTGGTTATATTTTAAGGACAATGGTAGTGGCCTGTACATACTTCTTTTTGGCTCTTTTGTTTTTTTGAGATCAATTCTGAGGAGTTTCTGGATCAAATCATACACATATCTTTTAATATGCAAAACTAAATTACCCTCCAGAAAAGCTGCCTGTAATTTTTTCTCATCCCTTAATCACAAGGCAGTGTCTCGCTATCCTACAAATATTACTTGAAAAACTTGCATTAACTGAATAACTGACATTTATGACAAAATGCAGGATTTCTATTTGTTAGGCATGGGGATTCTTTTTCAGTTGCTTTTGCATGTCATCTGAGCCCATTGCAGCCAATGAGAGGAGAACATGCCTTCTTGAGGTGCAAAGTGAGATCTCAGGTCTTTCGTCATTGGTGAAGACATGCATTGGGGAGCAACATGTTGAGAGTGAATGAATGGGTAAGAAAAATAGGGCACTGGACTGGGATTCTGGAAGGACTGATTGTCCTCCAACTCTATCCCAGATTTGGTTATCCTTTGTCTGTGAGGGTGAAAATTCCTCCGTTGGTATTATTAGTGGCAGAAGCTCAGCTCCAGTGTTAACGGCTCTCCTTTCAGGAGCTCTTCGGACTCAGCACTACACTGATGTAGAAGGCCAGGCTTACCCCCTATTAGAGAAAAAAACTTCACATTGATCTAGACCGACTAATCTTTTTTTTTTTTTTTTTTAAGATTTATTTATTTGTGCATACAGAGCTGGTGTACAGGCCAGAGGCTCAGGGGCGGTGAGACGATTCACCAGAGACAGAGCGGGGAGCAGAACAGGCAGATCAACGAAGTCCACTGCTGAGGGGAGCAGTGGGCCAGTCAGGAGCGGTCTGCCACGCCATGTGGTCACCTCCGAGGCAGGCGGGAATTGAACTCATGCGGAAGTGGTTTTAGCTTCTCAGTACTGTGCTTTAACCCGCTGCGCCACCAGGGAGGGCCATAGACCGACTAATCTTGACCCTTCAAAAGACCCTGATACCAAAATAGATTTCAATCCTTTTTTTTTTTTTTTTTTTTTATTTATTTATTTACTACCTTAGAACAGACAGCTCTTTCTTCCTTCTTGCCCATCCTGGGAGGGTTTTCCAAAGCTGATGGAGATGTGTATCATGTCTGTTTCTCGTTGACTTGCAGCTCCTCTTCCATCATACTAAGTGGGGGAGGGTTTGTTAGTTGGTATTTGCATTGGCAGGCAGCCAGCTTGGCTCCCCCCACTGCTTCTCAGACCCCATGTATCTTCTGGGTGGTTTCTGATGTGACCATGTTGCCTGACTCTATTTTGTTTTACAAAGCTTAATAGACTTGATGATTTTCCAGATGGATGTTGGTACTATGAATCCATGGTGTTATTTTGCACAAGTTCTATGACCACAAAATTGGTACATGCCCTTGTAGAATGGGAAAAGATATGGGTAAACGTAATTATGAAAATAAAAGTTGCTCATTTTTCTGGCCCTCCCTTAATTTGCCTTTAATTCTTGAACTGTATGTGTGTGTGTGCGCGCGCGTGTGTGTGTGTGTGTGTGTGTGTGTGTGTGGAGAGCTTCACATATAGGAAAGTAAAAATGTATAAAGGGATTTGTCATGCCCTTCACCCACCTTCTGTAATTTTCTACACATGGTCCACCTCACTTGTGAAATTATTTTAAAACAAATTCAAGAGTTTATAAACTTTCATCCGTAAATATTCTATTGCTACCTCTTCATTTATGCCACTGTTCATTCTGCAGAATTTTTGATTCTTTTTTTTTACTTCCAACAGGATGAAAAGCATTCTCTAGCAAAGATATTAAATATATAAGTTTACATATTTCAAACATGAAACCATTTCTAATAATATGATTTCCCCTTATGTTCTTCATAACCATTTAGAGAATAGTAAGTTAATAAAATAATACAACTGAGTTGTATAAAGTGCAATGAATATATAAAAGAAGCAAATCTTTAAAAATGTCAACTTCATCTTTTAAACAATGGCTGAAATTCAAATGTTGAGATATAAATCCAATTTGACATGATAAGTTCTAATAATAGGCCAAAATAATGTCACAGACTGAAACCATAGCTTTGTGAAAACTATAAATTGTCCAAAAAATAATGCAGCTTTAGTTTCCTTGAACTCGCTCTTGCTTCAGGTTCAGTTTCTGCTCATGGTAAAAAAAATGAGACTAGGCCATAGGCAACAGCTGCTCTAATGATGGGACAGAGGCCACTCACTTCATTCTGAGTGTTCAGGAGTCATCTCAAACCCAGGGAGATGTTTTTATTTTTTAATTGAGATATATACCACAAAATATACATAATTTTGAAGTGTACAATTCACTAGTTTTTAGTGTTGTAACACAGAGTTATACTAACATCCTCACTGTATAATTCTAGAACATTTTTTAAAAAGATTTATTTATTTATGCCTACAGAACTGGGGTACAGGCTAGAGGTGCAGGGACAGTGAGAGGATTCACCAGAGACAGAGTGTGGAGCAGAACCGGCCAACTGAAGAAGTACACTGCTGAGGGGAGCAGTGGGCGGGTCAGGAGATGTCTGTCGCACCATGTAGGTCACCTCCAGGGCAGGTTATCAAACTCATGCTGAAGTGGCTTTAGCTTCTTAGTGTTGTGCTTTAACTCGCTGCGCCACCAGGGAGGGCCAATTCCAGAACATTTTTATCTCCCCAAAAGGAAACCCTGTATCAGTGCCCATACCCATTAGCAGTCATTACCCATATCTCCCCATCTCCAGCCTTAGGCAAACATTAAAGCACTTTCTGTCTCTGCTGATTTGTCTGCTCTGAATATTCTCTATGGTCAAATCATAAATGTGCCATCTTTTGTGACTTTCATTTAGCATAATGCTTTTAAGTTTCATCCATGTGGTCACAGCATTATCAGTAAGTCATGATTTTTGATGGCTAAATAATATCCCACTCTTAGTTGTCCATTTTTGATTTGCTTATCCATTTTGGAATGTTTTGCTTATCCATTCCTCAGTTAATGGGCATGTGTGCAACTTGTTCTTTCTGGCTAATCTAAAGAATGCTGCAGTGAAAATTATTTTCATTGTTCTGCCCTCTTGGAAAATGTGATTCTTGGAGGTAAAAGGTTGTAGAAGGAAAACTGGTAGCGACAGTGAAACATCTCTTTAAGGATCAACATTTCACCTTAGCTCAACATCAAAATCAATTCTGGAGAGTGTCCACTGGGACATGCCCACCCCTCCTTTAATCACTGAAGAAGCATGTCTTCTGGGAAGACATTTTCAAGTCCATGATTATAACCAACAAGAGACCATGATGTTAGCTGGCCCTTTCTTGGTTTAAGAAGTGAGCATTAGCACAAAATGACAGGCAGAATCCAACTTGGGCTCAATTATTTTGTAAGCTTTTTGTTTCTCTGGCCTCCTCTGACCCAGGAAATAATTCTAACTGGTCAAGGCTGGCTTCCTTTGGCCCCGGGGTCTGGCTGCTTCAAAGCTGATGACAGAGGGGCCACATGACTTCCATGTCTGAATTAATCCTCAACTCTAGAGCTGTGTGCTGCTCTCTGGCAAGGTTGTATTTCTTCATTAGCTATTCCCAGGGCCCAGGGAGTCCCAGAGGATGTCAGAGTACATTAATTTTTATCATAACATGGAATCTTTCAGGTCTGAATGGCAGCACACAGCTGTCAGGGGCTTTCTGAACTCTATTACAGCTCCATATATCTCTAGGCAAAACAGAGGAGAGTCCTCATTGGCAAGGAAATGTACAACATGCATGAGATGTTTTATTGTTTTGAGCAACTTTACCATGTGCTTAAGTACTTCCCCCAACCAATTTTTCCCTATTGTCCATATAACTCCACCCTTGCCTCTCCATATTGCCCTCCTCCCTTCACTTTAACTATATCAAGTATGTTTTAAATAAGTTCTCTTTGCTTAATGTGTGAAATCATCTCTTGGTATTTTCAGCTATTTTATAAATACATAAAAAATAAAAATGTCATCAAGATTTTTTTCAGCACAATTCATGCATCCATGGTAGTGCAGGAGTGTGAAAATACTGGCTTGCAATGCTTAATTTTGTTTCATGTCCACAAAATCAAACTTTAATTTGAAGGAATACTAATGTGTTTCTGAAAGACAATTGCTATTTTCTTCCCTACTTATCAACAGAGAACAGTGCTGGAGGGATGCATTTTGCTTAGAGAGGATTCCAGGTATTGCCATCAGATACAAGCACAGTCCTGTGGTAGACATGGTTTGACATAGATATAGGACCCTCCCATAAGGGAATCACAGTCAGAAAGAAGACAGAGTGATCAGATTTAAGAGTGTTTTCGGTAGCATAACCAAGTAATTTCTAGTCGGCTCTAGCCTTTTCCTCAGTTTCCTGATAATTTCTGACGTCTTAGTAATGGATAGGTTTTGTGAGGTTGTGGTAGACTGTTCACTTCTCTCTTGCAGAAAGTTTGCTTGCACCCATTCTGGGTGCTGGTTTCCTGAAGTTCCCAAACAACTGTTTATACATAAGATGTACACAGGCAAATATTCTGTTTATCGTAATGTGTATTAATTTTTAAAAGTCCAAAACAGAACAAAAACCCATTTAGCAGATATTTTTGCGAAGGACAAGCCTGAGAAATAGAGATGAGTTGGTCTCTGAGACACTTTGAAAAAAAGCAAATACTTGCAGTTATTAAATTTGACAAAAATTAGTCAAGGAGTATATAAATGACTACATCGTGGATGTACTCTTGAAAAAACTGGCTTGCAATGCTTAGTATTGCTTCATGTCCACAAAATAAAACTGATAGTCATAATGAAGAACAAGTTCTTGAAATCTAAATAACACCAGCCCCAACCCTGCTCATCCATCAGCTTCTTCCCTTCTTTCACTTGTCTGTTCAATATTCCCATTCTTCCAGCTTCCTCATTGTGCCTACTAAGCTCCATTCTAGCTTTGCAAGATTTTTCACCAGAGAGGGATGTCTTTGGAAAGACTTGACCAGAATTCATTTTTTTTTTTTTTGGATAAACGGGAATTTGCCTAGAGAGACTTTGGCTAATTTGCATTTTCTCAGTCTTTAGAGTAATAGTCAGGTGAGGTCATCAGATTATTGATAAGTTGGAGTTCTTTGTTTTTACTCCACCCACTCTCCCTTCCTTATTGTGCGTCTCATCAATGTCTATTTTTCTAAATATCCCCAGGAAGCCAGAACACAGGGCAATAAACTCCTAAATGCAAAGGACAGCAGAGAAATCCTCTAGAACTATAACACAAAGAGTGAGATCTACCATTGAGATAGCTTGTTATTAGATGAAGTGCCATCGATGACTTAATTATCAAATTGATGCCTTTTTTTCTAAAACACCCTCTTGGAAGAAGATAGGGGTAGAGTCCTGTTTTACATTCTTTCTCCTACCACCCTACCCCCCCCCCCCTTTAGAATCAGACAGACTGAGATTTTACTGCTGGAACTGGATATGATGGAATGGGGAAATATAATCAAGATAATGGATATGAAGCAAAAATTTAAGGAAATAACAAAAACAAGAGTGTTTTCATTTTCTATTAAGTGTATGTACTGATGTTCTGGAATTCACTATAAGAAGTTGTAAATGGTGCATGAAATGAAAAATTCCTGGTGGTCTCCAGGGGATACAGCCAGTGCTCTGCTCTATTCCTGATTTGGATTATTTTCACTCTTCCAACTTAAAAAAAAAAAGTAAATGCAACTAGGTTATATTGATAGCAGAGTCTACTCTGTTAATTAGTATTTTAATATTTGATGGTGCCCCTCAAATTCTCACAATATCTTCTAAAATTTAGAAGCACAGTGGATGGTCACCACCTTCCTAAGCTGATGTTGATTTTATGTGTTCCTATTTCTCTTGTCTTACTTGATTTATTCCCTTGCATATTTATTCAGGATCTTATCTCCCAGAGATACTGAGTAAGATCATGGGAAAAATATATAGGTGTTTTATATATGAGGGCGATAGTTAAATGCATATTTTATATCTCTGAATTATTGATGGATATCATGTCCCCAAGGTGCAGTCTGAGGTCTGGGAAGCGGGCACCAGTGACAAAGAAAGTGGTGTGTTTGTACCATTTCTATCAGTACCTGTGTAGGCACTTTATATTCATCCCTGTCCTCACAATTATCATGAGAAGAGTGTTATTCCTCCGTGTTAGTATCATCATTGTGGTATTTGAGGCACTAGTTATACATCTCCCAGTGTATTATAGTATATACCCATTTGTAGCAGTTTGCCTGTAAATCGCCTAACACCACCCTGAGCTTTTTTTGATGATGTTTATTTTCACATCATTTTTTGCCTTTTTCCATCTTAGTTGTAATCCCCATGGAGTTCCCACCACCAAATCACCCATGTGCCATCATCATAGTCCCGTGCACTTCCTCCTCCCCCCATTTTTGATCCCATTTCCCACTCCACTCCTGTAAAATGTCTCTCTATATAGTTGTTCATTATTATTATTAGCCCTCTCCACCCTTGGTCCCTTATGCTCCTGCTACGAGTGAAAACATCAGTATTTTTCTGTTTATTTTTGGCTTATTTCACTAAGCATGATCCCTTCCAGTTCCATGCATGTTGCTGCAAGTCATGAGTTTATCTTTTTTAGCTGCTGAGTAATATTCCATTGTGTATATGTACCACATCTTTTTAATCCAGTCATCCACTTTGGCGCATTAGGGTTGATTCCATGTCTTTCCTACTGTAAATAAAGCAGCAAAAAACATGGGGGTGCAGCCACCCTGACTTTTCTAGCGGTGCACTGCTGCACTTGGGGTGCTTACACATGGTGGGCAGTGGAATGTAGGGAGCCTGGGGTGGGCTTGTGGCAACTGCGGAAGAGAATGGCTGAGCTGTCATCTATGAATTGAGAATAAGCCAGCCCATGTGATTTAAACAGGGATCCCTTGTGGAACATACAATAAAGTCTTCCCCTTCCTTTTCTGGTAGGAAAAGACACCTGAGTAGTAGGTAGGACTGAGAAACAGTTACTTTGGGGATTCCAAGTCCTAAGACCCTTTTTATTGACTTTCTGAGTATTTCCAAATAGTCTGAATTCTTGCAAATCACTGGAGAGAAGCCCCAGATGGTGTGACATTCTGTTTCAAGGAGGAATTGAAAAGTATTTCCCTTTACATAACATTTCACTTAGCTCATTCTTTTGCTGTCTCTGAAATGGAATACCCCAAAGCCACAACTGTGTTAACATTCCATGGGGTATTTATTTAACCTGAAAATCTGCCTCAGTTTTGGGAAGCAGGTTGTGATTCAATTACAAATCTTCACTGTAGTGCAATCCTTGATGGTGGTGACTGGTCCTCATAGACTTTTAAAATCATTCTTAGTTCTCAGGTTTGTAATCGTGCATC